>NC_141141.1:107768585-107927903 GCF_053477565.2 Lygodium microphyllum | reverse complement strand
GCTCAAGGAGTATGAAGCCCAAATCAGCCCAAGTACATGTATGCAGACCACGACATATCAACCATGCAACATCTAAGTGAAGAAGATCCCAGTCTCAGAAGACTCAAAGCTCAATAGCATAAACCACCTGCTCAATGTCTATCAAACAACCAACCAACGATGCTCCCACTAGCACAAAAACCGTATGGGTCAAGCCAAGAAGCTCAAGAAGGGCATATGAGAGCACCAATGACGAAAGATCCAAGACCAAACATCAATAAGACATCATGAGCATATAGGCTCTGTAGCCTCCAATTAGAGCATCCATAGACATCAACTGTATCCCAAATACAACTCTAGTAAGTCAAGAAATATCCCACGTAAGTTCCCGGAAGACAGATGCAAGCCAAGTCAAGGCACTAGTAGCAATCGACTACAAACAATGTAAGTAGCATGTGATAGTGGCAGAGGCCAAGCATGTCAAGACCGGTCAGACATAGGTAATATACATGCCATATGTATATCTAAGACGGAGTATCAAATGCATTCCAAAGCCGAGCTCAAGCTTAAATGAAAATCTGAAACCAAAGACAAGCTCGATGTCGTACCCCGAAGGTAAATACTTCATTGCATATCCCAAAGACATAGCCCGAAACCAATAGGCATAACCAAACTGGAGGTAAAATAACCTGTCAACCAAGGTAGCATAAATCCCAACCAACAACGAAGTATCCGCATCCAAATCAAGGCTCAATAGCTCTAAAATAGCATATCCAGGCATAAACCATGATGACTAAGCATCAATACATCCAACAGGACACCCGAATGTCAACAAAGAGCATTATACATAATGCCGTCCCTGATAAAACCTTACTGCCAAACAATGTACAGCAGTAAATCCCTGCATGAATCGAGCTATGGAAGCTCAAACCAAGTCCCAAAGCATCTCAAAACATTGGGCAAACATCCCCAAAGTATCTGGGCATCAAATACCAAGCCTCGAGAGCATCACATAAGCTAAGAGCATGACATTTTCTTACTGTAAATCAACTCAGATCTGTTGCAGAAAATGCTGTGATCAAAATTTGACAAATCTGACATCATCATCGCGTCTGGAGCGTGCCAAAACCCCAAATTAGACTCTTACCTTACCTAAATCGAGTTCCTGATACCCAAGATGTGAGAAAAAATAGGATTTTTTAGCCAGATTTTGAAACAAACGCAAAAAAAATATGAGCTGACTGTGGGGCCTGCTAGTTATGCTAAGGATAAGGGGGCAAATGGGGGTATACAAGGTGCCCAATGAAACCAAAAAACACCTGCAAAGAGCCTATGAGGGCCGGGGAGAGACGAGAGATGAAATCTTACCTCGAGGGAAAGAAGCCATGGTTAGCATTGAAGCTCCAAGCTCTAGGTCTTCAATCCGGGCTGAAATAATGCCGATCCAAGCTCCATGATCAAGCTCTAATCCAAAGCTCTAATACCAATTGAAAGGTGAGAAGGATCGAAGCTTGCTTGAAAGTGAGCTATGGCGGAGAGCAAGAGCAAGAAAAGAGAGACACAAATGGAAACTCCAGAGTCACAATGTGTGACCGGGCCTTCCTTTATTCAAATTGTCGCTAAAAGAATAAAGACTAAAGTGACGGTGACGGGCGTCCACCACCTGCAGTGTGCAATGGCGGATACTATCAGTGTAGTAATACACGGGCGGCTAGGGAGAGGCCCCTTTACCCCCAACATGACAAATGCATACAAGTTGTGTATAGAAGTGAATACTTTCTCTACAAGTAGAGAAAATTGTTACCAGATTTGTTAATTCATATGTGAGTTAGTGCATGAATCTGTGGGCTCCTGGCCCCAAATTATGGCGAACCAGTTCATGCTTTAGTCTTGTTTGTAAGACTGATGGGTCTTTGATTCACTCAACATACACCATATGTAATTCTTGTTGGAGAGAGGGAGCCACTGATAGTGCCCACAATGCCAATGACTCATTGTTAGAGTTTGTACCATCTTGTCTTGGTATATGGCTTCCATTTCCCAAGCATCTCTTTTTTGAGATATTTTGCAATGTTCTTTGCATGCAGTGTTTCTCTTCTCTCATGTTTGTGCAGTGCATTACGGCAGATTCTCAAGCTTCCATCATTGCACCCACTTTTGGCATAGAATCAAACATCTGTGTTAGGTCTCATGGTGCCGTTTTCTGCTATTGCACGTATGCCATCTTTGTCTACTGCTGCTGATTGGATCTGTTCTCACTGCTGTGACTGATGTACAGCCTGGCTGACTTCATTCTCTGCTGAGTCGGCCTGTTTCTGCCCTGTAAAGCCTGTGTTTTGACCACAGCAATCTGCATTTTCAGTCAATCCTCTCTCTACTACCCTGGGTGACACCTGGACTGGTAAGCAACTGCTGGTTTACCATCAGCAAACCTGCATTTTCAGCCTCTGTGCAACACTGGGCACCCATTTATTAGGCTGCGTGACTGCTCTTTGGGCTGCAAACTATGTTTCTTCTCCTGTTTTGGCTCCACCCTGGTTTGTTCTACCTCCTGTTTGATCTTTTTTTCCTGTGTGCACCCGTCATTTTGTGATCAGCACTCTTCCACTATGTGTGAAGTCTTAAAGAGTGCACCCTTTGCTGAGTTCTGTTGTGCTCTCTCTCTCTCTCTCTCTCTCTCTCTCTCTCTCCCCTTTGCTTCATCTTCTCATCCTATCCTCTCCAAATGGCACCTCATTGTTGTTCCACTGATCATAAGCTTAAGAGTTCTGATAATCACACTTGGGAGTGCCCTCATGAAAGCTTGGTTTGTGCAAAGCGCTTGTAGTATGTTGTTTCAGAGCTATTGTAAGTTCCGAATTCGAGATACTATTCCAACTTCCACAGGATTGGGACCACAATAACTACGAAGAAGCAATTCTTATATGGGAGTCAAATGATGCCGGTGTTTATTCCGCACTTCTTTGATGCGTCTCTAAAGATGTCCTTCCAATGATCACCTCTTGCAAGATAGCTTCAAAAGTGTGGGAGAAATTATAGATGTTGTACGAGGCCCCATCAACCATTCGAGTTGTGTCTCTCTACGGATAGCTCCAAACCATGAAGTTCGAGCCTGCAGACACTATTTAGTCTTTTCTACTTCGGGTTACAAAGATACAAGATCAACTTCAATATAGGCAATCTGCCCCTCCAAAGGCTCACCTTGTGGGGATTGTCCTCTATAAGCTACCTTCAAAGTATGGAATAATCAATGCCCTATGGGTCTAGACATCATCTACACCCATCAGCTTTGTTCGTACGTCTTCCATGCTACTTGAGCATGAGGCATCTTTGAGGTTACAAGGGAGGCTTCCATCTTGTAATGGTGGCCACAAGGAGGCTTTTGCAACTTCAAAGAAGAGTGATAGGAAGAACAGTGTTATCATTTTGATGAGAAGGGATATCTCCACAAGAACTACAAGGATCTTGCAACATCAAAGAAGAAGGAGAAGGAGAAGCAAGATACCAACTCCACTAATGAGTCATCATCCTCCAACTCTGATTCAAAACCTCCGACAAAGGCAAAGACCAAGGCATTGTTGAGCAAAAAATACATTAGCTTCTTTAAAACAGCCCCAAAACATGCTTAATTAATGAATTAAATCTCTTTATTAAAAAGAAATGTGTTCCTAGAGAGGGTGTGTCCCATGAGTGCAAACCCTATTGGGAGGACCCAAACTTTCGATAAATAGGCACGTTGCCCTCCATCCAGTCTCAATCTGTTTTTTGCAGCTTGCAAGTGCCTTCTCAATGCTGTCCACACCTCATACGCAGAGGATATGTCAGCCACAAGCCTTCTGCTACTGATTCGGAGCCATCTGCATGCTACCAACTTCTGTCCAGGCTGGAACAGCCTGTGTTTACTGCATCCACACTATCTAATGTTGCTGTACAGCCTGTCATCCTGCTACCCAGCCTGTCATGTCAGCCTAAATCTGCATTCAGCTGTTTTCTGCATTTGCCTGATCTACCACATCATCAAAATCTGAGTTTTGCAGTCGACTGCATCTGTACAGCTGCCACATCATTACTACACCCACGTTTTGCTGTTTTGCACCCGCTATTGCCTATCTGTATCACTAAACCTACCACCACAAACTGCGTTTGCTGCTGCCAGACACATTCGGAGGCTGCCTGCTGCATTTCAAGATCTGTCAAAGTACGACACTCTCTTCTGCTCATACTCCCTACCCCAATCCTTGAGAGACGGGAGTTCAAGGGTCAGTTTTCATCTTGCATAGTGTATTTTCTGCATTGAGCATTGTATCTATTCATTCATTATTCAATTTCATTATCTTCTATGTTCATTGTCTCTATGTTAACCCTAACCTTAACTATGTTTATTTATTAGTTTGTGCGTTTGTCATACAATTGTGTTGTGTATTCCGTAGACAAGCATTTCCTTACACACACGGAAGGGCTCATCTTCTACAATGAAAGGGAAGGGCATAGCTGCACCTTCCTCAATTGCCTTCTAGTTTTGGTGATGCAAATCATCTCTCAAAACTCTCCAATGCCGGAGAGGGAGAGTGAAAGGGTGGTAGAGATGGGGCACTTGAGCCTTATCCATATGTTTCATATAGGTGCAAAGGACACAAAGAGGGGCCTCCCTTCCACATTGGCAAAAGTCTAACAAGTCTTGAAATGCTGGAGCCAGGATTGACCTTCAAGTTCATGATGGGTTGTTCCTTCACAAAGAGAAAGATTTGCTCCTAGTCCAAGTTCACATGAGGAGACACTCTAGCAGTCTAGCCAAAAGCAGGGAATCCACCCACTGTCACGTCTACTACTACAGAGACATTATTTACACGCATAGAGAGCTGTAATGACCATGTTTTGTTCTCAAGAGCTTGTATAATCGACATCTACATCAAGTTCTCTCCAAGGCACCCTAGTGTTACTTGATCACCCACTGCTTGGATATCCTTGGTCCATTCTAATGGTCACTATTGTATGTACTCTGATGAGTCATTATCATTGTATATTGTATTGTGCCAAATCACCCATGATCAAAGAGAGGGAGGGCATTATAGGTTTGTCAGTTCATGTGTGAATCTCTACATGATTCAATGGGCTAGACATTTATCTTTGCCAAGGTGATGTGGTCACCTACTTCATGGGCGCCTGCCACATGGTGATTTTATTATTAACAAACTTCATATTTTTCACCACAAATTATAAACAACCAATTCGTGCTTTAATCCTCATTATAGGATTGACAGTTCCCTCCTCGTCCATTCACATTACACCATAGATAGTCTTGCTAGAGAGAGGAGCTAGTACCAATGCCCCCAGAGTCAATGACTCACTGTTGAGTTCATACGATCTCGTCTTGGTATAAAGATTCCGTTTCTCAAGCATATCTTCTTTGGGTTCTTTTGAAATGTTTTTTTTTTGTGCACTATTTCTCCCACTCTTGTGTTTGTGCAATCTATTGCAACAAATCCTTGGGCTTCATCATTGCGCCCACTTCTAACAAAAACATCATTGTCAATCTTACCAATGTATCTAGCTAGTGGTTTTCTAGCTTCGATAATACCCCAATTCAAGAAAAAGAGATGCTACATGCATGATAAAAACCATATGAAACATCAAACAATATTATTTATTTCAATCCCAATAGAGTAGTGCAAAGTTTTTTAGTAGAATGCAGTCCTCAACTGAGTAGATTTTTTCAACCTTCATGGTCATTAGTCATCTAGCAGAACATAGCATGCATAGTTGTCCGAAATGCCATTTCAAGTGTCTAAAATAGAAACACAAAACAAATCAAAATGTTTCAATCCTGAAATGTGCATTTTGGGACAAGCATGTGAAGTCATATTTCAAGCCGCTTATTCACTTCCTAAGCTGCATGTGCTATTTTCAATAGCATAGCAGCAAAGAAACATGTTTCTTTGCTTTTGAAACTTGTGAAACATTTTGTAAAGTATGAAACGTTTCTTTGCATTAAAAATGTAGGGAGGGGGGACAAAAAATATATATAGGAGTAAGCCTATAAAAAAAGAAACATTAATGTTAGTCTATTGTCGAGGGGCAAAAAAAAAGTTTAAAAACATCAAAAGAAAGGTGCCTTTCATGACCTATGACGTGCACAGCATGTTCCGCCTCCCTTCTTGCTTCATTTGTTCGCTCCATATGCCCCATCGACAATCTTGCGCCAATCCACTTTTGCCTTGTCCCAAGTCTTGCACCTACTGTCCCGCTCCTATCCAGGAGACGCTTGTCTCATTTCTACAGCTCTCACCTCCCGCTATCCAGTTGACAATTGCCAACTTTCTCCCGCCTTCTCAACCGCCATCTTTCACCCACTTCTTCCTCACCTGCACTACTTTCTTATTTCTTCTTTCTCCTAAGTCCTTTCTCCTTTCTTTCCTTCCTCTTATTCTTCTCTTCCCTTTCTTCTTTCTCCTCTCTTCTTCCCTCTCCTCTTCCTTCTCTTCTACCCTCTTCTTCTGAGGAACCACAATGGAACGTCCTAGATTTACAAAATGGGCAAAGGTGGAGGTTATCATGGATGAAAGTAAAAATCGGGCCTCAAGTGGAACAAAGATATGGAGGTGCAAGCATTGCAACAATGTTTACAAAGGAAGCGCTCCATGGTTAAAAGCCCATCTCTTGGATATTCCCAAGAAAGGGATTGCTCCTTGTAATGGTGACATCCCAGACTATGTGATTGTTGCAGTGGGCGAAGATAGAGAGGCCTTCCATCGAGCAATAAGATCTCAGTTGGAAATTCAAAGAGAAGAGGAAAATGTTCGTATGAGGCAGCCCCATTCTACTAGAGATTCATCTCTGAATGTTGGGCCATCTAGAGCTACATCCTATCACATCTCCCTCTCCAAATGCCAATGTAAGTGTAAATGTATCTGAACTCTCTAATTCTCAAAGCATGCTTACTAAATAGAAGGGAAGGAAAGGGACATTGCAAAAAAATTTGGCTGAAATTGAAGCATGAAAAGGCTAGAAGGAATGTTAGGCATTACTTTTTTGAATGTAATCTGCCATTTGATCAAGCACGAAAGCCAACCTATGCCCATCTTGAAAGTGACTAAATCTCTAACTCTTCAATCTCTTTTCTCTAATGTTCACTCACTTTAAATGTTGTTCACTTATCCTACTCTAGATCTACTATTGTCTACAACCCCTAAACCTTAAACCCCTTATCCTTCAACTCCTAATATTTTTCCTTGCCTATCCACATTATACATAAATGCTTTTCCTTGGATTTGCAGCTATCCCTCTCTATCTTCGTACTTCACTATCCATGCTCATTAGAGCTAGCTTTTCCCCCCTTTTGCTGCTGGTTTTCTCTATTTCCAGCAAGCTACAACCATGCTCAGGGACACATTTTGGAGCCACTCTCATCATGTATAGAGATGTGGTTTGTATAATGTATCATGTTTGAAACTCATGTATTGTGATTTACAGCCTTCGGTAGTGTCATGTATGCTCATCAAATCTCTTCTAATGTTACATGTATACTCTATATTGTTGGGTAATTTAAGTGTTTTTGGTGTAGAGGTTCAAGTTACAAATGGTATTATCCCTTCATAAACATCTAATCTTAAAATATTCCTAGAAATCGACAAAAGATCCATTTTGGCCTTAGGCTGAAACTCTATTTCATGACTCAGAAATGTGTTCCCATTTCCCCATTTTTGAAACTCCATGTAGCTATGATGGCATGGCACATCTATAGTAGGCTACATATTCAGAGTTGGTTACACCGATTCATGTTGTTTGAGATGGATGTTACAAGCTGAAACACAGATTTTATGTTTTTCTTGCTAGTCTTTTTCATCCTCTCAAAATAATATACACGGCTAGACTCCTAGATTGCAACCCATAGTAAAGGACATGATAATGACCTTCACCCAAGTAGTCCCCATGGCTACTAGGTTGCTTGAGGTAGAACTAAAGCGGCATGGAAATGAAGGGGAGAACCAATAAATGTATCTAATTTGTAGGATGGTGGGACATGAATTTTCAACCTAATGCTCTTGGGACACTAAAGTTGCAATGTATGTCACGATAACAAGACACTCCTAGCTTGAGCAATGGAGGACATTAGTAGTAGAAGTTTAGACAAGTACTAGCGAGTGCCTAGTGTCAAATATTGGTCAAGGACATTGAATTTCCTCTTGGAAATTATATTTGGTGTCGTGGGGGTTGGGGATTTAATTGATTTAAGGCCCTAGACTAAGGTTTGTGGAAAGTTTCAACACTTTCAAGTAAAAGGAGATTAGGAATTTAATATTGAGGCTTGGCATTGCCAAAGTATGGGCATGAACATGAATTTTCTAATCTAAATTAATTATTCTCGGCTTAATTGAATTTAGAGGCTGACTATGCATGGGCAATTTTGACACTTGGAAGTTGGCTAACTCTAGGTTGCCCTGCAATGCTATATGATGCTATTTGGGCAAATTTGAGAATGCAAATCTCATTTTTGGGCAAACAGAGTTGTTGTAGTACCATGGCAATAGGGGGACCCATGTTGAGGGTGATTTTTGGCAATCACATGACCACAAGAAAACAAGGGCAGCAATTTTCTTCTCCACCTTAGTGAGAGAGCAGCCGAAGAGGAGGGTTCGCCAACCACGTTAGTATTTTATCCCCCTTTCTAAATTGTCAATGCCATCAAAATCACCATCAAAGATATTGTTTGATGCAACACCAAACTGATTTTGGCATATTTCTAGGCAAGAAATGGATGTTGGTCACTGTTTGAGGGCTGAATTGCCAAATTCTCTACCCTGACTTTCTCTCATCTATGTTTGATACATGTGCCATCTTGTGAAGGAAATTGGAGACTTGAGCCTAAGTTTGAATCTCATGTATTGTGGATTGCTGATTTGCTATTCTCAATGGGTATCCAACAAGGATTAGGGTTTAAATGGCAGCATTCGGATCCGTGCATGAGTGCCTCTATGTTTGAAGAAGGTTGCTGATCAAAATTTGATCAAGGGACAGCAGGATGGGTGAGATGTTGGGCCAATAGGTGGGCTGATTTGCATGTAAAATGGATTCAATTGGGGTCACCCTAATTGTGGAATCAAGGGGGGAATTGGATTTTATGATTGCTAGTAACGAAAGACAGCAAAGTATTCCAAACGTTGTTGGCAAATCGGCTTGGTCAATAGAGGAAGAAGGGATTCTTGGAAAGCACACCTCTCAAATCGAGACTATTCACAGGCATTAAAGCCAAGTCTCCATTGTACAACATGGACTGGAATTAATATGAAAAGAAATACCGCAAGGGGTGCCAACGTTTTGGGGCCGATTAGGTGTTGGCTTGTTTGAATTTCAAAGAGCATTCTAGCCCAAAGCAGTAAAGTGTTGATTTTTCAATTATCAATTATTTCATGCTTTAATTGTTTGTTGTACATTCTGTAAATCAATGAATCTTAGGGTTCCACAATCCTTTTGTAAACAAGAAGGCCGGTTTCAAAGCAGTGACTTGCAAACACATGCAGCTACATCTTTTTAAGGACGTGTAGTCTGTAGTCCTCTCGCAATTTACTCCAGTGAACTATCCATGGCAGCAAACTACAAAATGGGAAACTTTTAAAGAAAAGCAAAGTCTTTGTTCTAAAAACTTTGTTGATGTACCTTGTGCATGTAGAAGAAGCAATCATGTCAAGCAATTCACATCTCAAGATGGCGTATGAGTGAGCATCCACACTGATGTGAGGTTCATGGCCCTTTTACCATGGAGATGGCCATCAAACTTGCCACTTCTTAGCATGGAAAAACCAGTCCAAAAGTTGCTTCCAACAATGAGACAGTCCTCCTATCATTATCAAACTCACCAGTTTTGAGCAGCAAGAAGCATGGAAAAAGCAATCTGTAAAACTTCATGCAACTAGGACATGGAGTTGACATCAAGTCAAGTCAAGGTCAAAGCACGAGCTCAAACACACATCACTAGGAATTCAAAATCCTCTGATTCAAGACCCATAATTGTCACCTAGTACTGGTTTAAGTCAGAATTTCATTGTCACAAATTGATAACAAAAACCAATCCCTTGAGATGCATCTTGCATAGGCACAAGGGTCTGAATCATACTTCTGTACCTGTATGCATTTGCCATATGTAACTGTACGTACAAAAAAATGTGTAAGACGTCTGTTGGTGCATACAAGTGGAGTTTTTGTCTAATACAAAAAACAGGCTGCTGAAGGCTTTTCAGACCTCGCACCTAAATCTAGTAGCAGCCAGTGGGTGCCTATGGAGTGGCATTCACTTGTTCATAGGTGGATACATCTAATCAAAGCAAGCATCAACAAGGTGCAAAAGGGCAGCACCAGTTGGTGGTGTCCCAATTGGTGATTACAATGCTGGTTGATGGTTTTGCAGTGCGGTCACTGGAGCAACTGGGTTGTTGGCAGGAGACCCGCCACGTAAGAGCTCATGACACATAAACATGAAATAGAGGTAGAGCTACAGCCTACAGGTAGGGCATGAGAAAGAAGAGGTATAGGAAGAGGACGAGGTACATAAAGAGGTAGAGGAACATGCAGGAAAGAGAGAAAAGGGAAAGAGGAGCCTAGGAGGTGGTAAGAGGCAGGTAGACTTTACAGATAGAGGAGGTATATGAAGAGGAAGAGCAACAGGAAGACTTAAGAGGAAGACGAAGAAGAGGAGAGTAGTTGAAGCTTGCAGTGGTAGGTAGAAGTGAGAGCTTGAGTGCTTAATGAATGGAAGAGAAGTGTGAGAGTTCCTTAAAAAAAGACCGGCACAAAAATGGGCAGAAAAAAATCAATTTTACATAGAACAGTCACTTTTTGAACTGTGATGGTTTTAAAAGAAAGGACAGATGTTTAAACTGTCTGGACAGTATGGATCCAATACAGATCAAACATGTACACCCTGACTGGAGAGAATGAAGGTAAGGCAAATACACTGTCAGACTGAAGTAAACCTCTCCTGCAAGCAGTATTATAAATACAATGCATGTAGGAGTTGTGCATTCTCTTGCCTGTACCTTATCTTTGTCCAAACCAATACAACTGACAGTTATTAGGCTGCACATTAGTTTTATGTCAGTTTACCACTTTTAAGTTGTCTTCCCACTACTTTAGAGAAAGAATGAAGAGCCAGAAGCATCCCACCAACAAAAGTGGATGGCCATAGCATTTCTTTGAGATTCTGTAACTCATAACATGTCTAAGAAGCAGTCAACAGCATTAAAGAATAGTTGGCATTGTACCATTCATCTTCAACAAATGAGAACCATATAAACCCTACTTGAACGCATACTTGGGACCCCCTCTCTTGTGCAGGGTAGGTAAAGTCAATCGAACAAGTGGACTGAAGTAAACCTCTCCACCAAGCAGCATTACAAATGCAGTGCATGTAGCAGTCATGCATTCCCACACAGGTTCATCTACTTCAACTAGTAGTACAATTCGAATTTCAAAGTATTCACTTCAGATGACAGAATGTAAGCACATAACAAATTTTGGCTCAAATTGGGTCTACCAGAATTAGCAAGTGCCTCATAGGTCAAACACAGGTTGTAAGAGGCTTCAAGGTTCTTCCAGTTTTTATTGGTCCCAGAAAAAAGCTTGACCTCCACTTAGTAGAAAGCAATTTAGCAATAGCTAAAGTAATATTGTCCCAATAAATCTCCTTCCGCAAGTGTTGGCAAAAACTAGAGTCAATTTGGAAGAACTTTCAACATGAAGATACGTCTTACTATTAGAAAAATTATGTGTTACACAACCTTCTCCTTGGTTCAATGTTTAATGTAACCGAGAAGCTGGGGAACAAAATTACCTTCAAAGAACTCTAAACTGCACAGCAGCAGAGAGGGGAAGCAGTGTCTGTGGTGGTCCAGGGATCAGAAATTCCCTGATGGCCATGGTCCAAAGACACTACCATCTTAGCTACCAGCCAACTATGGAAGAAGTAAGAGCAAAACATCCCACCCAACAAAACCACTTGCAAAGTAAACACCAACACAGACACGGAAAGGTACAGAAGACTAGGTTCCTCAAACTGACAAAAGAGAAAACAATAATGGCTACAACAAGCTAGGATTTGAATCTAAATCAATATTATCCTTACCCAGAGGCCAGAAGAGATCCTGCTGGACTCCAAGCACAGATGAAAACCTGCAGAATAGCACCATTCAGACATCCGAACAGTGTGATACCAAACATTTAGTATGATCTTTGTTAACTTCACGCCCAATTAAGAAGACAAACAAAATACCTCTGAAGTATGTCCTTCAAGGATTGTTACTTCTGCATGTGAAATCTCAGTAGCAAGAAAAGAAGTCGCTGTCGCAACATCTACAGCTTCAGATCCTGAACCTGCAGTGAAACAAAAATCTACAAATCAATACAGAAGTAGCAACACAAAGCATGACTGTTGCAACATTAACAGCTCATTGTCAGAAATAACTGTTTTCAGATCAATACAACTAGCAGGCAGTTTGATATGCAACAATCTTACTCACCTTATGGACCACACTATGACACTCAAAACTAAAGTCTAGCAGCAATGACTGGCCTCATGAAGGGATCAAGCCAATATTCAATCTATCTTAACCAAAAACATACAGATATATCAATCTGCTAATAAGCCCACAACCAAAGTAAATAACCAAAATAGATGTGCCTGCCTATGCATAAGAGTAATGTTTTCCCAAAGCCCTTACCAGAAAAGCTACAATCACAACTGAGATATGACTAAAAGAGGTTAGCTATAAGTAAAAGGTTCAAGTAAGCTATTATGTAAAAGGTTAAAGTCCACTGATACAAAACTTGAAAGAGATCACACGGCCATTGACAGACAGGCAAAGCAAGTTAGACGCTGGTAAGCCATATGCAAAAGAATCCCAGTGCCTTTAAATTAATTCTTCATATCTCTTGCTTGTAGCGCAAATACAGACGCATATAAGTAAGCTTCACATCTTGTTCAAGTTCAGAGCAAGCTGTCTTGAAAGATACCGGGGGTAAAATGGTGAAACTTGCATTAGCTTTACCTGCAAGTGATGAGCGTGTCTCCTTGTCCTCAATCTTAGCTTTAACCTTGTCTTCACGTTCCCGCTCCTTTTCCTTTTCCAAGCGTTCTTTCTCTCGTTCTTTTTCCCGCTCTTTCTCTTTCTCACGTTCACGATCCCTCTCCCTCTCCCTCTCCAACCGCTCACGTTCCTTCTCCCTTTCTAGCCTTTCCCTCTCTTTCTCTCTTTCCCTTTCCCGCTCTCTCTCACGCTCCTTTTCTTTCTCCCGCTCTCTCTCTCGTTCCCGCTCCCGTTCTCTCTCTCTCTCACGTTCCCGTTCTCGTTCTCTCTCACGTTCTCGCTCTCGCTCTCGTTCTTTTTCTCTCTCTTTTTCTCTCTCTCTTTCTTTCTCCTTTTCCCTTTCTCTCTCCTTTTCCTTCTCCCGTTCCTTCTCCCTCTCTTTTTCCCGTTCCTTTTCTCTCTCCTTTTCTCTCTCTTTCTCTTTTTTATCCTTAACTATTTGCCGTAGCTCTGCGACATCTTTTGTGAGCAATTCCACTGGTTGTAAAAGAGAGAAGTCACCTTCAATATCTGTGCCATCCTGGAAATATACAGAGGTCATAAACATGTTTGCAGATCTGATAAACTTAATTACAGAAAACTTACAAAACAGCAAAGCAAGAAAGGTACTTACATCTGTCAAGTTTGCCTCTAGTTCAAGGTACTGTAAACCTTTTTGAACAAACGACACAAGTGCACCAGGTGGGACTTGGTTGCCGTCAATAGGAACTTTGTTGAGACCAGCTTCAAAGCCCAATGTGAAGGCTGAATGAAGAAATCCTGAATGCAAAAAACTCTTCTAAAGAGCACTTCCATGTACAAACACAAGATACAAAAAGCCTTACCCAAGGAAGTTTCCCTTTTTGTCAACAAAATACATAAACCGGCAAAACCGCACTTTTCTTTTTCCTATTTTATTTTGGGCTACACATGAGAACTATCCCAAAAGGTTTTATTGGTATGGGCTTTTTCTTAAATTTCCTTTAAATAGTTAAAAGATTATTGTTATAGAGACTTACAATCATGCTAAGTTAATTTCTTTAGCCCTTAAACCCTGCATAAAGTGGTTGCATGTTGAATGTGCAAAGTATCAAGCCATTTGGCATCAAACACTTTTTGGGATAGTGTGCAATGTCAGCACATGTAATGTGTGTATAGTGTATACAGCTGGGAATTCTTATATTTTCTTTTAATAACTTTTTTCAAAATTGTCTTGTGAGATAAGACTAAATTTGTGTTGGGTTTGGAGCTCGCATGTGACCAATAGGCTATGGCAGATGAAACTCCATGGAGGTGGGTGGGGTTGTGTGTGTGTGTGTGTGCGTGCGTGTGTGTGTGTGTGTGTGTGTGTGTGTGTGTCCCCTCTTTCTTGCAGATACACAAACTCAAAAAAATAGATTGATAATGATGGATGAGATATGTGGGATGAAAGTACAAGTGATAGGGCCTGAATATATATGCTCGCATATGTAGCTAACCCTTTGACCCTTATTTAATGCTAACTGGTGTAAAAGTTGTGCATACCTATACACACAATAATGTGTTCACACACGGTGATAAATTAATCTAACAAACCCGCCTTTAGGTCATGGGTGACTGAACCTATGACACGAAACATGCAAAAAAGGAAAAAGGGAAGGTCTTACCTCGAAGAGGTAGTGTCTAAACTCGTACAATGATTCTAGAAAAACAAATACATAAGTAAGAGAGATACAACATGAGGTACGTCATGACATGGTCTACCGACAAGCTCAAGGACCAATGTAAGACATGGTTCAAAGGTACGAGTGCATGACTCACAGGTTGATCAAAAACCAAGGTGGCTAGATGGTCACATGACTAGAGGTCAAATACACAGGTATAGCTTTTGACTCTTGAGATCAACTCAGAGGTCATGCACAAAGTGGTTAGAATCCCCCCTTGAAGCATAACTCCTTTGTCCCACACAATTATTTGAATAAGTGATAAAATGTCTTAGCACATGCGTCAATATGGTCAATGTCTAATCCTAATTACCTAATTTTCGAAAATTTTAATTTAATTTTTAAAATTATCTTTATTCTTTACAAATTTTAACCGGATTAAATCCCCCCTCGATACCAATGCCTAGGACATCACAATCAATGTTGATCACTTGCAACTGCATTGTAATTTGCCAAGCAGTGGACACGGGTCATTTTTCAACTAATGTCAAAGGCCAGCACTCGAGTGGCCTTCAACAAGTTGATGGAAGTTCCAATTTGATAGCTAAGCTTTTGAGAGTGAAAAGCCCTAACATTTGATAAGGAACTTTGGAGAAATTTCGCTTCAAGTTGACAATCCCCAAAATATGTGAAGAAATTTTGAGAAATTCAGCATAAATCTTAAAAGCCCCAAAAGTCTCATGAATGAACTACGCCTACATATATATATAACTTTAAGTAAGGTTTATTCAAAAAGCCCTTATCTATCTACAAAATTTGTCGATGCAAATTTGATGAGTAGTTGATAACGTGGAATGGTGGATGGTACAAGCTACAACAATCAGCCCCAACATGCAACTACAAGCATCAGTGTGGGCGCCAAACGGTACCAAGGATATCAGAGAATGAGGAGGGCTGGCTGATCACAAAGGATCAATGATGGATAATGAAAGATGGAGGGTAGGCCACCTATGTATAGGCGAAAAAGAGGGGAAACTCTAAATGATCAAATCCTTAAAAAATAGCCAAAAGTGCCCAAAAGGAAATGCACTAATGTGCCCTCCATCTAAAGTGTCTAAAACACATAAAATGACAAACAAATACAATGTTGCAGCTCCTAATGTCTTTGCTTGACCTAGACTGAGATTCACAATCAAGAGATTACCACACAAGACACCCATGACTGCCAATACCCCCTCTCAGATCCTGGATGTGGCATAATGCCAAAGGAGATGCAAATCAAAGGGTGGCAGGAAGAGTGTCCATGCCATACATTGATGAAGATAGCCAACCAAGGAGCAAGACCCTATCTCCATATTAACAATTGATCAAAAGGAAGGCCACCAAAGGGCAAAGGAAAAGGAGAGGCCTCATACAAATTACTCGTAAAAGCTCCAATCAAGGATAGGTGAGCCAAATCTCTAACCCAACTATGAGACAATAGTGAGGAACTATCAAAGGCGACATAAGCTATATAGAAACAAGGACCAAGGGCCAAGCGGCAAGAAATGGTTGCTTGATGATGAAGAAAAGAGATAGCCGCATAAAAGAAATGCCCAAAAGAGACAAGAAACCCTGAAAAAAGCCTACTCCAAAACACAGAGGGCCAAGAAATCCACATCTCCATCACCAATATTATCTCCCTTTGAAAGGGATGGGAGATACGAGAAAACCACCAAAGGAGATGGTGGGGGGTGGAATGGAGCATGTGGGATAAAGGGTACACTATGGGGAACAAGTGCAACGATAGAGAGCTGTCTCGAAGGGCCTACACAATGGAAGTAGAAAGGGGAATGGAGCATAGATAGCATGGGAGATACAAGGAAACCACCAAAGGAGATGGTGGGGGGTGGAATGGAGCATGTGGGATAAAGGGTGCACAATGGGAAACAAGTGCAGCGATAGAGAGTTGCCTCGAAGGGCCTACACAATGGAAGCAGAAAGGGGAATGGAACATAGATAGCCCCTCTTCTGCCAACCTATCATGAATGTAATGTCCCCATTACTTAGTTTATTTAAGGTGCGTATACGTGGTGTTGCACGTCCATATATGGAAAACCTATAGAATCTTTACAAGATTAACAGGAAGCAGAACTGGTTTACTAGAATCGTCCAAAATCTCTATTATCATGTTTAGATGACTTAATTCCTACTTTAGATGGATCCAAATATATATTGTGACTTATTTTGAAGGGAATAAGTCGTCCAAGACAAAAGATGGATACAAATAATGTGATTTATAAAAATCGTCATTTTCTCCTACTTTTATGGATTTTCGCAATTCTGCTCACGATAGCTTGTCGATCAAATGCATTCCGATCGTTTTGAGTACCCGAACGACTATATTTGGAGTTCATATGACAAAGTTATGATCCAAACAAGTTGGAAGGTTTAAAAAAAACGAAAATAGTAAAAACAAGCATAAGCTTTAAAGCTAAGCGCTAAAAGAAAGTGTTCTCTCTTTGTCATTGATAATGTCATCGAAAATCGCTAAAAAAGCAAGCTCCTCTACTTGCAACACTAAAAATTGAGGGATTGGGGATCGAAAGGAGCAACAAGAGCAATCCTGACGGGACGAGATGCTGATCAAGAAGGAGGACACTCTATTCCATTAGACGAAGAGACATCATTCCTTTCAACCCAAGGAAGGGGATACGCTGAAGGTCTCTCATCCTCTTCTACTCTGATTCGAGAAGAAAAGACACTGAAGAACTCTATCCTATTCTATCATACCTCTACTCTTGTCTCTATTCCGTCTACTAGAGACAGTGAAGTATTGCTCTCCACGAGAAGAAGAATCATCCGTGTGGTCTACGTCATTGAATCCCACAATATCCATCATCATCATCGAGAGTCTTACAGCCTTGCCAACCGGTATTACTGCCGTATTCTTCTTGTTCTTCTACAAATCATATTTCCATCATGGCCCCGAACAAAAAGAATTCAAAAGTGGAATTCGCGAATGACCCTACTATCGTGGAAGCAACAGTTGGAGTTACGAGCACGGGGGTCACAAACAGAGTCACGGGCACGGATAACAACCCTTTACTAACCGCGATACCACAAGTTTTTTCTTAAAAAGTCCTATCCAAATAAGATAAGTCTCTTGAGAAATATAGGCTTAAAGCCAAGAAACTTGGTTACAAGAATTGGGAAGTTAGAGATCCCAAAATCTAGAAACCCCTAGTTAAATTCCAAGGGAAAGATTTCATTATGTGAAACTCAAGTGTCGATTGCTACTAAAATTAAGCATCACTTGAAAGTTGCACGATTAATTGAAGTCATAACTGCTCGCAGACATCAATTTTGTTTGTGATTTTCTAGATTAGATCCTGATTTGATTAAGAATTGGAATAGATAAGAATTGAGGAGCCCTATACCTCCCCCAAGGATAGGTGTTGAATCCCCATACCAAGAGGGGATGTTTTTACCGCCACGGAAGTGTAGTGACCGATTAGGCAAGAAGATCGAAACATTGGGTATTCCTTAGTCGCAAAGAGACAGAGAGAGTGAGAGAGAGCTGAGCAGAGAGAGTGCATGTTTTTAGGTACAATAACGAGTCAGTAACTTTAGGTTTTTTAGATAGATATATATATGTGTGTAAGTACAAGTGCTAAGGGTGTGTTCACACCCGAGCACATTTAAAGGAGCGAGGCCTTTATTGCCCACAACCTCCCACCTAAAGGCAATGTGCCTTAAGAGAAGAAAAGAATCAGCTAAATCTAATATGCACAAAGCTGAAATGCATATATCTATCCAACTCCCATCATCTGTTGGCAATGAACAAACCGCTCTGCTAGAAGACCCTTCGTGAGAAAGTTTGCAGGATTATCATATGTATGCACTTTGACAAGCTCAGTGCTCTTGCTGTCAAGTACATCTCTAATGAAGTGGTACTTTACCTGTATGTACTTTGTCTTTGCATGAAAGACAGGATTCCGTGCTAGTATGATAGCAATCTGATTATCACAATGGAGAACACGTAACTCTATGATGCCAAGCTTTCCCATTGGACGTGAAAGCCATAAAGCCTCGTTGCATGCCTCAATGGCAGCCACATACTCTGCCTCTGCAGTAGACAATACAACACACTTTTGTAGCCTAGAGATCCAAGAGACTGCTCCTCTTGTGAAAGTAAACACATACCCAGAAGTGGACTTCTCGCAATCCGCATGACCAGCATAGTCTGCATCCGTAAAGCCAACAACAGATGCCTTCAGCTTCCCAAAGTAGATACACAACTCCTTTCTACCTTTGAGGTATCTCATAATATCTTTTACTGCATCCCAATGCTTTTCGCGACAGGTTGCCATCTATCTGCTAACCACTCCCACTGCAAAGGCAATGTTAGGCCGTGTAGCAACCATAGCATACATCAAACTGCCAACAGCTGAAGCATATGGTATCTTGGCCATTTTAGCCTTCTCATCATCAGATGTAGGGCTATCCTCTGCACTAAGTTTCACATATGGAGGCAATGGAACCCCAATTGTTTTCCCCCCCTACATATTGAAACGCTACCTTTGGAGATATACTCCTGCAGAGATAGCTAGAGTAAGCCTTTTGATCTTTCTATGAGTATTCGCATACCAAGAATGTGATTTGTATCACCAAGATCCTTCATGTCAAAGCTGCCATGAAGACTTTGCTTCAATGAATGCAAGGCATGAGTATCCCTGCCAGCAATCAACATGTCATCAACATACAAAACCAAGATAATCAGGCTACCATCCCTTGCCTTCTTGGTGTACAAGCAATGATCCACTTGACTTCTATCAAAGCCTTGGAATTGCATGAATGTATCAAACTTATGATACCATTCTCTTGGGGCTTATTTCAGCCCATACAAACTCCTTTTGAGTTTACATACCATTTTTTATTTCCCTTGTTTAACAAACCCTTCAGGTTGGTGCATATATATGTCTTCATGCAGATCACCATGTAAAGACGCAGTCTTTACATCCATCTGTATGAGCTCCATATCTTCAATTGCAACCAAGCCCAAAATGGTTCTCAATGTAGTCATCTTGACTACAGGAGAGAAAATCTCATCAAAGTCAATTCCATGCTCCTGCTTGTTCCCCTTTGCAACCAATCTTGCTTTCTACTTGGGTAAGGAACCAGAAGTGACCTTCATCTTGTAAACCCATTTGCATGGAAGGGTTTTCTGCCCTTTAGGCAACTGCACCAAGTCCCAAGTACCATTTTTTTCAAGAGATTCCATCTCTGACAGCATGACTTTATACCATTTCTTGCTGTCATTTTTGTCCATTGCTTCCTTGAGACAAGACAGTTCACCACAGTCTGTCAACATGACATAATCAGCCACATTGTTTGCACCAAGAACAAATGTGTCAGGTTGTCTAGTAGCCCTAGACGATCTCCTAACCCAATCGTCATTGTTTGTTGGCTATTCCTGCAAATTTCCATTTTCAGCATGCTGTCCTAGCATTTCAGCCTACAAATCAACATTAACAGCTTGTTGTCCTGACTGTTCCTACACATTTAGTGACTCATCATTATGGACAATGGCTGGCTGATCATTTCCAACATCATTTCCTGCATTTACAGGTTCATTTACAACAAGTATTTGATGCTGTACAACGGGCACATTTTGCTATCCAAAAGGTATTTCTTCCCGGAATACAACCCTACGGACCTCCTCAATCTTTTCAGGAAGTTTGTCCATGCGATCTTCCCGAAAGATAACATTATTGCTGCGTACTACTTTTCTTTTCTCGGAATGCCACAATTTATACCCCATTTCACCCTCGTCACCATATCTTAAGAAAATGCATTAACAGGACTTTGGCTCAAGTTTGCTGCGTTTTTCTTTACGAATATGCACAAAATCCTCACAGCCAAACACTTTCAGATGAACATATAAAGCTAGCTTGCCCGACCACGCTTCTTGGGGAACTCCCCCCCCCCCCAAAAGACCGGCTTCGTGACCGATTAATTAAATGAACAGCTGTCATAATAGCCTCTGCCCAAAAACCATGGGGTAATGCAGCAAGAGGCAGCATCGTACGGACCTTATCCTGCATGGTCCGGTTCATATGCTCTGCAACTCCATTTTGGGGTGGATTATGAGGGGCAATGAGCTCCCTCTTTATCCCTTTGCTGTCACAAAATGCGTGAAAAGCCTTGGACACATATTCCCCACCATTGTCAGAGCGAAGACACTTAAGTGTCTTATCTATTTGATTTTCAGCCAATGCCAAGAATTTTTTAAATCTGTCAAGCACTTCATCCTTGCTACGAATAGGGTAAACCCATACCTTCCTTGTAGCATCATCGAAAAAGATGACAAAATATTTTTTTCCCCCTAAAGATAATCCTTACATTTGACATACATCCGAATGTACTAACTCTAGAGGAGAAGATTTCAAAGAAATAGATTTTTTATGTGACGTCTGTGCATGTTTGCCATAAATACAATGATTACAATGCTCAAAATCAGCATAACGAAAACAAGGCAAGTAAGCCAAACGAGAAAGCACTTTCATTCCTCTCTGACTCATGTGTCTCAACCGGCCATGCCATAAAAACGCTTGGCTGCTCGGTCACGCACACTAGATACATGAAGTGGATACAAAGTATCATTCTTGCAACCTCTAGCAATAACCCTAGATCCCTCACAGATATTCCATTTTCCATCACCAAAGGTGGTATGAAAACCATCATCATCTAGCTGCCATATGCTAATCAAGCTCTTCTTGAGCTGAGGTACATGCCGTACATGCTAAAGTATAAAGACAGTGTCATGCTGAAACTGTAACTGCACACTGCCAATACCTGCAATCTCACATGCATAGTTGTCCCCAAGCTGGACAACACCATGTCGACCCCCTGTATAGGCAGAAAACCACTCACGATGAGAGGTGACATCAAAGGAAGCACCTGAATCGAGAATCCAAGTATGCATGTCATCATCTGTATCTGCAAGTAAAGCATGTGCACCAAAGTGTAAAGAGACAAAGAGTATGTCACTCCCACTATCATTGTCATGAGTGACTATATTCACCTCTTCAATTTCTTAGGCTGACTGTCCTTCTCTCTTCCTTGCTATTATCTGTCTTCTTGCCTTTTTTCCTTTCTCTTTCTTCCATTTATAGCAGTCACGTTTAAAGTGACCCTTCTTTCCACAATGATGGCATTCAACATCTTTGCCACATGATTTACTACGTCCCTTGCCATCATATTTGCCCTTTTGTTGTGATCTATCCCTAGTATACAAAGCATTGGAAGACTTACTGGATGCATTGTTCTGCCGATTCATCTCTTCCATAAGTAGAGCACTCTCTATATCAGCATACAAAGGGATCACATTAGAATTGCTCATAACAGTCCTGAATGTATCCCAACTCTCTGGTAGAGTGCAAAGCAAGAAAGTAGCCTTAAATTCCTCATCAATCATGAACTTCAAGGCAACCAACTGGCTGAAAATGGAGTTAAACTCACTCAAGTGAGTAGACATTGTTGTACCCTCTTTCATACGCAAATCCATGAGCTTTTTCGACCAATACACTTTGCTTGCAGCACTCTTCTGTGCATACAGTTCTTCCAGTCTAGTCTACATAGCATATGCAAAATCCAAACCTTCAATGTTGAAGAGCAAGGCATCAAAAATTGATAGCTCTATGGTTGAGCGTGCAAGCTCATTCAACTCATCCCAATCGTCCTAATCCATGGCCACAGGCTTTGCCCCTTTCGTTTTGATCAGCTTTGCCTGCTTCTTTTGTAACAGGATATTGTAGCACTGCTTTTGCCAAACTGCAAAATTGTGTGTCCCTTCAAGCTTCTTTATGTGCATCAGATTACTGTTGTCATTGCTGCCAGCCATGATTTTCAGCCCAAATGTGACCAAAAAACCAGCAAATGCAGGCCCCAAACTGTCACCCAAGTGACCAAGGTACAAACAAGTACCAACCAGCAATAAATGACCACGCAGAAGCACAGATTTCAGATCTGTAATTAAATTTTCAGAAACGCCAAACCATGTGCTACAGCATTCCACAACTGATTACAGCTTTTCCAATGGCATATGCATCAGATTACATCAGAAATCCCAATTTTTAGCTGCAATTTCTGTTGTACATGTACCCATGGCCATAAAATTTGACACGCACGGTCAAAAGCCCCAAAATTTTTGTGCTCAAAGTATCAAACACACATCTGCATTTTCTCTGTCATGCATAGAACAGGCCAATTTTTCCAAAATAGAGCAATTTCAGCAAAACCCCCAAATTTTACCACGTGTTGATGTCCAAATTGCATGGAATTCAGCCTGCATGTACATAAACTGACCAAATGCTGCACAGATTTTGCCCAAACTGCAAAAGCCCCAAATTGCATGGGGTCCAATGTGCATCAATGTCGAGAAATTGGGTAAATTTCAGCCCAATTTGTGCATGTACATGAAAAGCCCCAAATATTGGGGACAAAATGTCACAAATTCCTGCAATTTCTAAGAAGATATCACTATTACATCTTGCTCGCACCAAATCTAGACAAATCCCCAAATTTTCCAAGTCCTACGTGCACTAATTTCAGTGAAATTGAAAGAATTTCACTAAGATGTGAAAAGCCCCCAAAATTCCCAGGCAAATGTGCACCGACTTTGCAATTTTTGAGTCTGATTGTCCAATTCTGCTTTAAGATCCCCAAATTCGGGAAAAGCCACAAATTTCTAGCTCAATTTTGCACAGATCTGAGATTTTGCACCGACCTTGGTTAGAGGGGGGAATTTCAAAAAATTTTGAAGAAGAAAAAAAATTCATGATGGGTCCGTTGACCCGTCACTCGTGCACCGTGACATTGACGCAGCCTGTTCACCTACTCGCGTTGGTCGCCGCTGGATACGGCGCCTGTCGTAGGTTCCTTACGCCACTTGTCGCCCAGTCGTTGAAAAACGTCGAACCAGTTGCAAACAGCTCCCGCCTTGTAACGTGTCCACTAGAATCATCCAGGACAAGTCTTAGCAGCCCATCGGAAAGGATGTCTAAAAAGCTCCGCCCGGCATTCCCATGGAATGTTACGGGATTTGCGATTTAGGTCTTCCCGCGTCTGCCACATAGCGGAAGCATCCTGGCCGTTCCCACTTAGGATTGACCTGAATTAGGGTTTTCCTGATTTGGTCATTAGCTAACAGCAACTAGCGTCAGACCCGAGTGAACTACTTTACGCAGAAACGCCAGGTCCAAAGCGGATTCACGCTGCACTTGGTTCAAGGAGAATGGGAAACGAGAGGGATGCAAGGCTCAACCTCTCTGCCATAAGGCATAGTCCCATTCCGTTCCCCTAAAACAGCGTAAATCGGGTAAGAAGTAACTCTAGGTCATCGCTCTCGTTATTCGTTTTGATGATGATGATCATCCCGCTGTTCTTCGAGATTTTTGAGAAAAGTTCCCGGCTAACCGGGACCACCCAACCGTAGGACAGACCCATGGTCCATCCTCCGCACTTTCCTCGGTTTGTTTTAGTTATGTAATTATCTAACACATTAATTTGACATATAACAATCAGCTTCTTTAATTACTCCTGTTAAGCACTGGTTCCTTCACGTAATCTTATCACGTGACATAGAAAAACAATATCAAACAAATTCTTTATTATCATTTCATCATTTTTTCTTTGAAATACAAGGAGTTCCGCCCGTAGGCTTGTCCATAATCCGCCCGAAGGCTATCCAGTAATCCCCAGGGATCACTATTCCAAGCTTCCGCCCGTAAACTAGTATGCGGGCCTCGAGATCCAATCCCGAGTCACGTTAGCCTCTTGTGCAGGACCCGGAAGGCAAGGGATTTATAGCCAGAGCCCCCCCTGGCACCCATGCGTCCTCCTGCTCCAAGTAGAACTCAACAGAGAGACCTCTCGCGGGGGGTTCGGTCCACGTTCCCGGTGCAGTCAACAACCCCCTTGGTTAGGGTCAGGCAGGCAGTCGAGGGTAACTGAAACTGCCTCTCCCTTCAGGCCTTCAACCTGAAGCATTAGATATCTTTTCATCCTTTAGTTCCTTGAGCAAACAATGCAAACAGTGCTTTCTTAAACTGTTACAAGCACAATCAATTCCAGTGGTCATTTATTTGGCCAATTTCTAAGGAGTGAATCTTTTCTCTCCGAATGCATCCAGCACTCGATCCGAGATTAATTGCGACTTGGCAAGATTCCCAAGGGTTTGTTTATTAACCCTTATGTCCTTGGGTTAGGGCCATACCCTATCAACCCAGCTTTAAACGAATACCTTAAGTTCTATTGTCAATAAATATGTTATTCCAATTTACTGATTGGTCTTTTGCTCCCAAGCAATTATCTAATCCACTTAACTTGGTCACCTTTCCCAAGAAAGGTGTTATATCAGGATGACCACTCATCCTCTTGCAAGATAAACTTGCACAAGAATCTGCCAATCTCATTTCGAGGAATTGGCCATTCCCTTGTGGTCAATCCACAAGGTCGTACAACTCTGCAACTTGTTGTACAAGTGTTGCATGTGAATATGGACCTTTGTGGCACGCTAATGGGTGGCCAAGCGTTCTTGGGTTTTGGGTAAGATGCTGTCCATGGCCACTTTACAGCCCCATCATCCTTGTCTTTTTCATTTTATGGGATGAAAACCCCCATCATACTTGTCTTTTTCATTTTATGTGATGGACTAATCTTTGGCACATTTAGCGGACTCACAATGCTTTCATTTTTGACTCGGCCTTGGGCATTCGTGGTTGTGTAGTCCCTGTGCAAGGATTACTATGATCACAGATTATTTCCATGGTTTTGGCTGGTTTGATACTTGGAGAGGTGGCTGCTCCATGGCTGGATATTGTTTGAACTTTGCACCACCCTTGTGCCCACTTCATGATCCCCTTCCCTTGTCCCTGCAATGTTGTATTTTGTGGCCTTTAAGTTTCATCAATTGGGACTATTTTACCCATCGAATGTCATCTTCTAATTACAAAATCATGATTAATAGGAAATAGGGTTAGGGTGTCCTCATATCCAATCCATTTCTGATTGCGCTAGGCCAACCTTGTCGGTCCTAAAGGTCCAAATCCAAATCGGGTTTCATTCTTTTAGCGAGCGAACCTTAGGGAAAAACCCTAGATCGTTTCTCGCAAGTGTGTCCTATTTTTGCTACATTTCGTGAATGTGGGCAGGTCTTTAGGGTATGAGAGTTTCAACTTGGCAATAAGAACAACTAGGTTACGTCCTCAACGTTCTAAATCCTAGTTAGCACTTGGGATATGTTGCTTAGATTTAACCATTTCTAAGCGTGTCCCTCGGGGTTTAGGTGTTTAGGATAATACCAATTTACTTGTCTACTCTTGAGGATATTTAGATACCATTCTCGTAATCACATGATTCATTTCCTACATATGAGTATATTTACAAATCCTACTTTTCTGGTTAAAACCAAAGCATATGCCAAGTTACGACATAACTTCTATTGATGCATTTAAGATTCATGCTACTAAGCGATAGGGTTTTATATGAACCATGCAACCTTTTTCTAACTTCATTTCTGAATGAGATTTTCGTATGCTGAATAAGCATTGTACAACCATTTGTAACTATTTACGTAGTTGATTGAGATTTAAGCCAATTGACTAGATATTAATTTACTTTACGCAGTTTTAAGAACCATTTCCATGTCTTGCAAATTCCTACAGATTATTAGCAACCTTCTTTTAATGAATCATTTCGAAGGAAAGATGCCTAATAATGTGACATGCGATGTTTTCTTTCCATGCATAATCAAAGTGTACAATAATAATTTCGACTTTGTAATGATAGTCATTAGTTGTTCTAGACTCGTCACTTTGCAATGCACAAAGGCAGCTTGCTAAAAATGCATAGACACCTTATGTTCTTTTTCGTTCATTCCCTTGAAAGTACAAATGACCAACTTCGTATCGTGAGTTACTTCAAGTAAATTTCAAATAGCCCATTTATTTATATCGCATTTAGCTAGGTGGATTTGACAAGCGTAAGTGCATCCTAGTTCCATGAAATAACCATGCATAATTGCAATACTTCTACGTAAATCAAAAATGGGAAGAAAACCTAGACTTGTGGGCTCGGTGAGATATCCATACGCGGAGATCCCCTTGGAAGTACAGATCCTTGACAGAAGTACCGCCTTGCGAAATTTGGCTTATGGAAGGCCTTAGGGTTTTAGGCTTGGGGCTTCTTTATTTCGAAAAAGAGGGGGTTTGGAAAAGGGTTCTTGTGAACGGGCCTTGCGGAAATGGAGGCTTGAGAGTTCTTCTTCTCCTTCCCTAAAATCCTAGGGCCGGCCTTGTGGGTGATTGGTGGGAAGGGGCTTATAGGCTTCCCCTTCTTCTCTTCAAAGCCCGGGCTAGGGGGCTTGTGGGTGTACAATCGGAAAGGTTTTAAATCCCGGGGAGTGGGAAAGAGGTTATGAAGAACTTCAAGAGGAAGGCCTAATAAAGCTATGGGAAGTGGAGGATTTGGATCCCGTGGGGGGGGGGGGGGGGGGGGGGTTGGGGGTGGGTGGGTGGGTGGAAGGCTTTAAGGAAGCCCACAAGAAAGGGGGCTTCCTAAGGGCTTTGGAAGCTTCCCAAGAAGCTTCCAAAGCTTTTGGAGGGTGAATTCACCACGTGGGAGGAAAGGAGATGTTGATGGCAGCAACTTGGGATCCCAGGCGGCAGTTTTCAAGGCGCAGACTTCCCTCACTCTCACTTGTCACGGCCAGCGGCTTATGGCCCCCTTCTTCTCGGGATCCTCTCCCTCTCACAGCATCAATTTCCCCTCCCTCTCTTCTTCTCAGTCCGCGTTACCCTCCGACCTGGTGACTGTAGCGTCACGGCTCCTTACTCCTTCACACGACCACCCCCTCCTTCACGGCTACAGTTCTCCAGCCGGTAGCATGCCGATCTCAGCTCCCCCCTCTCCTTCTCTCGGCCTGGCGGCGTTCTGGCCCTACTCCACGGCAAGGCCCTCCTCCACGGTAGCATTGTGGCTCTCCCAGTATAGCGGCAGCTGGCGCAGCGAGGCTTCTCTCTTTCTTCCTCCACGCAGTGCGACAGGCACTCGATGCCTCAATCATCTTCCCTCCACTCACTCCACGGCCTGCCGTAGCCTTCTTCTCTCATGCCTCCCTTCTCCCCCCTTACCCAAAAGGGGTTTATATAGTCTGGGGGGAGTGAGGACCTCCCCCCCTACGTGGCGAGGCGCATGAGCCATAGCTTAGGCAAGCTCCAGCAAGGAGCTTGCCTACCATACTATTCCCCTCTTCCTCCAGCTCGACAGTCGACTGGAGGAGAGGGGAAATAATTTAAAAAAATTGCTTATATCTAAAGAATTTATCCAATACCATTATCCTCTATTGAGGCAGTTCACACGTGCCTTCGGGATATTACACGCCTAACTACCTTGTCGACGCTGGTCTGCAACGTGGTCTCAAACCAAGTCACCCGTTCTGTCTAGCGCTCGTCAGCAGCTCCAATCGACTGTCAAGTACTGAAACAGACTGCCTCCTGCCTGCTTGCCAGGTCAGAGAACGACCTCACAACCTACACGCCTGCTTGTCAACTCCTACTCGAACTCCGAGAAGTATAAACTCTTTAACCTTTGCTCTGATACCAGTTTGTAGTGATGGGTTAGGCACGAAGATCGAGACAGTGGGTGTTTCTTAGTCGCGAAGAGACAGAGAGAGTGAGAGAGCGCTGAGCAAAGAGTGTACACGTTTTTAGGTACAATAACGAGTCAGTACCTTTAGGTTTTTTAGATAGATATATATATGTTTAAGTACAAGTGCTAAGGGTATGTTCACACCCGAGCACATTTAAAGGCACGAGGCCTTTATTCCAACAAGAAACACAGACTAGCTCCGATGGCGAGAGGTCTCCCAACAGGGATCGTATTAAGTAGGAGGTGGACAAGATGTCAATAGGGGGGGTCTAGCTAGTAAATCCCTTTTCGTACCTAGGAACTACTTGGTCCCCTATATGGCCATAGTTCTACTTGGGATACCTATGAACGCTAGCTATAGGTGGATTTGATCTTGGTGACGTGCAGATGCGCCGGATGAGGCAGCACGTTAAATTGTAAATTTTCTCATGTATGGGCGGGAGAATACACATTATGAAACATAATCAATGAAATTGTTTTATTCCGATTATATGTCCGTAAGTAAATTACGTAAACGAACAACTGTGCATAAAGGGATTTTTAATTAATAAAGTTGTTTTTATATGTTTCACGTAATGTGGTAGGTAATTAGATAACTAAGAACTTTCATAGAAGGAAGCGGGTGGATGGATTACCGACGAATCCAATCTTATGGCAAGGTGGTCTCGGTTAGCCGAGAGGTTTCCCCAAAAACAAACACTAGGAAGAAACTCTAGGAAGGGCCAATTCATTGACTTACCTAGGGTTTGGTCTCAGAACCTGAACTGTAAATTATCTTAGGGGCAAGGTACGACAACTGTGCCAAAGCACTGCGAAGGATTTCATAAATCCTTAGTCTGCTACTGGAAAACAGCGTTGTACTCCATGAACCAAGAGTAATGGCAGTCGCTCCTTTCGAACATGCCGCCTCTCGAAGGACATCTCCGAGTGTGAGCTAGTTGTTGATAGGCGACTTTGTTTTTGTTTTTTGTTTTTTGTTTTTTGAGCCGAGTGCCTAAACAGACTCAAAGGCTGAACCCTGTGCCACTAGCTTATGATTTCGCTACTTCCTTCAGAACCAAGATCCTTGGAAGACTCCTCCCAATGAGTGGAGCGTGGGTAGGCACCTAGCACCCCGGTGCAGGGGTCGAGGTAGTGTTGGACTCTCACCAGCTAAAACCGCCGATCCCGGCGGGTCCCCTCAAAGGGATGCCAAACCCCAAGGTTGGGCGTCGGCTCAAAGGTGGTGTCCCGTCGCACTCAAGCAAACACTGCCTCGCGACAGCATTCACTTGCTTGAGCGAGGCGGTGCCATCATTGGTACAAGTACGAGCTTGCGCACAAGATCGCAAAGGGGAAATATCATCATCTCCCTACCTGCGAAGGATAGGAATCATGAATATAATGCTCCCAAGTACCTCGGCATCGCCTCGCCGAGGAATGCTACCACGAGGCAATGCCCCAGGACCACATTTCTCAAGTGCGGACGAGTACTCACCCAGTTGGGCAAACACACCCCACCGATCTCCCCACCAAGGAGTAGCGTAGCTTCATCCTCTAAGGTTGATAGGCGACTGTTAGGTCAATTAGGAACCTTCAGGTCGGTCCTCCGTGGGTAATGGCAAGACACTTCCCCTGCGGGATAGACCTAGAGTTAACTAGTCAGACAATATCCGATTATTCTGATTAGAGTACGGATGGTGACTGCTAGAAGGTAAAACTCTGGGCGACTACTAAAACGTTACCCATCACATAATCAAGGCGGGTACATTACAAGTGTTATCAGAGCGAAAAGAAATCAAACACTGGGTAATTGTAGACACAGATATGAGTTGTTTTTCCCTTCTCTTGCTGATGTGTTTTTTTTTTAATCATACCACAAAGATATGAAGATTTGAAGCAATTCCTAGTCTTCCGAGCAATGTTTACATCAGCAATGCATTCTACGGATTATGGATGGAGAATGCAAGTAATGCGGATTCTGGATCGCATCTACGATCCTTCTCCCCTATACCGGGAAAGACGGTGAATGATAAGTGGTGGATATTGTTATATTGACGCAAACCGTCTTGCCTTCCTTCAAACTAATTTAAAGAGGATAAGATGGATAAAAAACCTTAAAGTCATGAAAGTTTATTTATTCCATGAAGCTAAAATGAATTCAACTTTATTCACTAGAGGCCGGGAGGTTAAACTAAATCGATATATTTACGAGGAAGTGGCAAAGATCATCCCAACGGACCAAATTATAGTTGTTGGTCGCTCTAAACGGCGCAATTATGTCAAAGATGGACTTCATGATCTTTCTTTAAAGTACCGATTTTTAGATATCCATTCTTCAAAGCCCAATTATTACCCAATGGATGTATCCAATTAGGAAAATCTTCTCTCCCAAATAACCACCCAAATATCCATAGTTTTGCCACGGATTGGATGATCTCCTGAACACACAGCTTGAAGCAATGCGTCCATCCGACCTTCAAGATGCATTGATAAGAGCAAGGCTGATTGTACATGAACTCCAGTCGAAACCAAGAAACGATAAGCCTTGAAATCATAAGTTCCAAAACAGAAATATAACTAGGGGCTATTTAAAAAGAGCCCCAAGGTTAATTCCAATCTGGTAATTGCAAGAAGGCTAAGACGTTGGCGGTGGAAAACTTTATTGGTGGTAATAAGGATACTTTCAGGTGCTATTATTGTAACGAACCTGGCCACATCCAAAGGCGATGCCCAAAACTCGAACAGAATGAACGCCAAAGCAAGTTCTGTAACAACCAAAGCCGAACAGCCACAACTAGAGGAAGAGTTGTTGCCATAACCCTCAAGGAAGTAGAAGATGATGAAGGTCCCACCTTGGAAACCGACATGGAAAGAGTAAGAATTCACACCTCTCTCAACAAGAAGGGACTAAATCGACAATTCTCAGTAATTCAAACACCAACAACCTATAACGGTAAACCCTTTAAAATTTTGATTGATTGTGAAAGCACGCATGTATTCATATCACCAAGGTGTGCTAGAAAACTAGGCATAGACACAATGCATGCACCTAGGCTGATAATTGAGTTAGCTGATGGAAAAGAAGTTTCCTCAACACAACAAACAAGTAAGGTAGAGTTTAATCTGGGTGGTAATCAGACCAATATAAAATTCAGAGTGATGAACCTAGAAACCTATGAGTGCCTGTTAGGAATGGACTGGTTAATTCCCAATGACGCTCATATTCATTGTGAAAAGAGCGGAGTCACATTCTTGAATCTTGTAGGACAACGAGTAACCACACAAGGAGAAGCAGGAAAACTGAAGATTCAATTAGCGAAAGCTTCTTAAATCGCTAACGGTTTAAAACAAGGCTCACCTGTATACCTAATCAAATTAAATAAGATTGAACAAGATAAAGAAGCCGAAGATGAACAATCGTGGCTTAGGAAATATGCTGACATATTTCCTCAAGAATTAACTAAACTTCCACCACAGGGAGAAGTAGACCACGAAATCAAGCTAGTACTAGGAGCTGCACTAGTTGCAAAACGACCATATCCAATGTCCATTCCGAAAGCCATAGAATTAAAGAAACAACTCAAACAGCTCTTAGATTAGGGATACATTAGACGCAGTAACTCACTCTGGGGAGCTCTAGTATTATTTCAAAAAAAGAAGGATGGGACTCTCCATCTCTGCATTGATTATCGAGGGCTAAATCAGGTAACAATAAAAAAAAATAAGTATCCGATTCCAAGGATCGACGAACTACTTGACCGACTACAAGGAGCGAAGACTTTCTCCAAGATTGATCTCAAATCAAGGTATTACCATATCAAAATCAAGTAACAAGATATTCCCAAAACCGCTTTTGGCACAAGGTACGGTCATTACGAGTTTATCGTAATGTCATTTGCATTAACCAACGCCCCTGCTACCTTCAACAAAGTAATGCAAGATATATTCAGACCTAATCTTAATGATTTCGTCCTTGTATTCTTTGACAACATCTTAACATATTCCAAGGATGAAGGAGGTCACGAGTCACAACTGCGGACAAGTCTTGAGACAATGCAATCTCACAAGCTGTATACTAAGAAGAAGAAGTGTCCATTCTTCAAGAAGCAAATCAAGTATTTAGGGCTTATAGTTTCAACACAGGGAATTTCAATAGATCCGACCTAGGTCAAGGATGTACAAGACTGGCCGCTTCCAACTGTTGTAAGCGAAGTTCGTAGCTTTTTGGGTTTAACAGGATGGTATCGGGTCTATATCAAGAATTATGCCTTGATTATTGCACCCCTCACTGACCTACTCAAGAAGCAAGTTGTCATTGAATGGACCCAAGATGAATAGTCTAGCTTTGACAGGTTCAAGCTAAGTTTAGTCACAGCCCGATCCTCAAACTACCCGATCTTAGCAAAGAATTCGAAGTGGTGACCGATGCGAGCTCTCTTGCTTTGGGATGCGTACTCATACAGGAAGGACATCCAATAGCATATTCCTCCACAAAATTGAAGACTCACGAGAGAAATTATGCTACTCGTGACTTGCAATTACTTGAAATTATGCACGCTCTTAAGTTATGGAGACATTATCTACTCGAGAAGAAATTCTCACTAGTAACCAATCATAAAAGTTGTAAATGGATCCTCACTCAACCAGATCTAAATATCAGGCAACGTCGATGAATCGAGGTCTTGCAAGAGTATGATTTTGAGATCAAATATAGACCGAGCAAAGACAATGTAATTGCAGATGCTTTAAACCGCAAATCATTTCTCAATGCACTTATCTCAGAAGAACCTCTTAGAGCTCAAACACTAACTACAATGATATCAATGCCTAGCAATCCCATCATTGAGCTAACCAAGAAAAAGGCAAATAATGATCCCAAATATTAACAAATACTAAAGGAAATTCAAAATAAAAAACAAAATTCTAAGCTTGAGACAAAGTATCTTAACTTCTCTGTTGACGAAGGGCTTGTCTACTTCAAGACAAGATTATGTATTTCTTCAAGTCAAGATCTTAAGAAGAAGATACTATGGAAAGCTCATGGTTCCCCATTTTCAGGACATCCTGGCTATGCCAAAACTCTTAATGCAATTAGGAAAAGCTATCATTGGGAAAAGCTCAAAAGTGAGGTACTAAAATACGTAATCGAATGCTTCAGTTGCCAACAAATAAAAGTCCAACGAGTTAAGCTGCCAAGAAAGCTACAACCACTTGATATTCCTCAGATGAAATGGAAATTCATTAGTATGGATTTTGTAGTTGGATTACCCTCAGCTCAAGGAGGATACAACTCGATCATGGTAATTGTGGACATGTTGACTAAGGTTACCCACCTTATTCCGCTCAAAACCAGCTACAAAGCCTGAGATATTGCCAGGTTATTTATCAAAGAAATCTCTAGACTTCATGGACTACCAAAGAGAATTATCAGCGATCGTAATTCTCTATTCACTTCGCATTTTTTAAAGGGATTATTTGAAGCTCTCGGTACACAACTTTATTTCAGTACAACTTATCACCCTCAAACTAATTGGCAGGACAGAGCGTGTAAATTAGGTCAATGAAGACATACTTAGGGCATATTGTTGCAAAGAACCTAGATGGTGGATACAATATCTTGCTTACAATGCGTCCTATCATCAGAGCATTCAAATGACCCCATTCCAAGCTCTATATGGACAAGAATGCCTAACCCCGCTAAACTTCTCCGACCCTACCTTGAAGATTGAAGCTTCTAAGAATATGCTTGAAGAGATGGACGAACAAGTCAAAACCATCAAGTAAGATACACAAGCTGCCAAGAAATGGCAAAAAGCCTATGTTGACCTAGGAAAAAAAGAGTGAATCTTCGAAGAAAAGGACAAAGTTTTTATCCGTTTACGCCCAAAGAGGAGTTCTTTATCCTTGGGAAAATTAAAGAAACTAAGCCCAAGTTACTGTGGACCTTACAAAGTCATAAAGGCTCTTGGACCTAATGCTTATAAGCCGCAACTTCCTGAAACCTTAAAAGTTCAAGATGTATTCCATGTCAGTCTCTTGAAGCCCCACGTACCTAATCATGATCATATTCTTGATGATCAACAAGTTGTAATGCCGAGCCAGGGTTTACTTAAACTTCAACCTGATAAAATCTTAGATGTAAAAGAAAAAAACCTTAGGAATAGGACCCTTAGAGAATATCTCATCCAGTGGAAGGATTATCCTGAAGAGGATGCCACTTGGATCGATGAGGTAACCCTTATAAAAGAATACCCCCAATTTCTCTCGAGATGAGGACATCTCAATTTCTCTAAGAAGGGAAGAATGTAATGTACCCATTACTTAGTTTATTTTAAGGTGCATATACATGGTGTTGCACGATAAATGGAAAAACTAGAGAATCTCTAAAAGATTTACAAGAAGCAGGACTGGTTTACTAGAAAAGTCTAAAATCTCTAGTATCATGTTTAGATGACTTAATTCCCACTTTAGATGGATCCAAATATATACTGTGACTTATTTTGAAGGGAATAAGTCGTCTAAGACAAAAGATTGATAAAAATAAAGTGATTTATAAAAACCATCATTTTCGCCTATTATTGACGGTTTTTGCAATTCTACCCACGTTCGCTTATCGACCAAATGCGTTCTAATTGTTTTGAGTACCCAAACAACTATATTTGAAGTTCATACGCCGAAGTTATGATCCAAATAAATTGCAAGGCAAAAAAAAAAAAAAAAAGTAAAAACAAGCATAAGCTTTAAAGCTAAGCACTCAAAGAAAGTGTTCTCTCTTTGTCATCGATGATGTCATCGAAAATTACTAAAAAAGTAAGCTCCTCTCTTCTACCCCCCCCCCCTTTACAAAACTATAAATTGAGAGCTTGGGGATGACCAAAAGGAGCGACGAGAGCAATCCTAACAGGACGAGACGCTGATAGAGAAGGACACTCTATTCCACAAGACGAAGAGACATCATTCCGTTCAACCCAAGGAAGGGGATACGCTGAAGGTCTCTCATCCTTTTCTACTCTGATTCGGGAAGAGAAGACATTGAAGAACTCTATCCTATTCTATCATACCTCTACTCTCATCTCTATTCCGTCTACTAGAGAGAGTGAAGTATTGCTCTCCATGACAAGAAGAATCATCCGCGAGGTCTACGTCATTGAATCCCGCAATATCCATCATCATCATCGAGAGTCTTACAACCTTGCCAACCGGTATTACTGTTGTATTCTTCTTCTTTTTCTACGAATCATATTTCTATCATGGCCCCGAAAAAAAAGAATTCAAAAGTGGAATTCGCGAATGACCCTACTATCATGAAAGCAATAGTTGGAGTTGCGAGCACGGGAGTCACAAACGGAGCCACGGGCACGGATAACAACCCTTTACCAACCGCGATACCACCGGTTTTTTCTAAAAAAGTTCTATCCAAATAAGATAAGCCTCTAAAGAAATATTGACTTAAGGCCAAGAAACTTGGTTACAAGTATTGAAAAGTTAGAGATCCCAAAATCTAGAGACCCCTAGTTAAATTCCAACCGGAAGATTTCATTATGTGAAACTCAAGTATCGATTGCTATTAGAATTAAGCATCACTTGAAAGTTGCATGATTGATTGAAGTCATAACTGCTTGCAGACATCAATCTTGTTTCTGATTTTTTAGATTAGATCCTGAATTAGTTAAGAATTGGAACAGATAAGAATTGAGAAGCCTTATACCTCCTCCAAGGATAGGTGCTGAATCCCCATACCAAGAGGGGATGTTTTTACCGCCGTGGAAGAATGGACTAGCTCCGATGGCGAGAGGTCTTCCAACAGGGCTCATATTAAGTAGGAGGTGAATAGGATGCCAGGAGGGCTCTAGCTAGTAAATCCCTTTTCACACATAGGAAACACTTGGTCCCCTGTATGGCCCGAGTTCTACTTGAGACACTTATGAACGCTAGCTATAGGTGGATTTGATCTTCGTGACGTGCAGATGCACCGAATGAGGCAGCATGTGAAATTGTAAATTTTCTCCTGTATGTGCAGGAGAACACACATTATGAAACATAATCAATGAAATTCTTTTATTCTGATTGTATGTCCGTGAGTAAATTACGTAAACGAACAACTGTGCACAAAGGGATTTTTAATTAATAAAGTTGTTTTTATATGTTTCAAGTAATGTGGTAGTTAATTAGATAACTAAGAACTTCCATAGAGGGAAGCGGATGGATGGATCCCCGACGAATCCAAACCTATGGCAGGGTGCTCTCAGTTAGCCGAGAGGTTCTCCCAAAAACAAATACTAGATACCCTCTAATGGACGAAGATGCTGCAACAAATCACCTCGGAGAGTGATATGACCCAAGGCAGCACTATCAATGACCCCAGGCTACTCAAAAGACAAGACAGTCAAAGAAGGCTCCTCCACTAGATAAATTTGTAGAAATACCGACTCAGTGGTAATAGCAAGTGATAAAGTAGAGGTAGAGAAAGGCTCCAATCTAGATCCACCCTTCGCTCCCGAACAAAGGTGAGGGTATATCCTCCAACACTTCTCCTCACAATGCAAGGTCTTCTCACAACGAGGACACATGGAATATCCTCTACCCTTCCCCATAAAATTTGTATTAGAGTCGAAAGATGACTCCAATTTCTTCCTCTTCCCTTTCTTTTGCTTAGCTTGTTTTGTATATGTAGATATGGCCGCATAAGCAAAGCCATATACACGAACTCCGCAGAAATTTGGCTCACTATGACGTTCATTCTACTCAAACACCAATGGGACTAGTGAGAGTCTCCTATCTATGGCATTCACTATGCTCAAGCACCAATGGGACTAGCTCCTCCCAAGTGTGTCTCTCCTATCTATGAGCATTGAGAAGTGAAAAGACTGGTATAAAGCACGTCACACCATAAATCCTTGGACTTCCAATTAATGAGCTTCAACCATATCGATGCCATCCTAGCCATCCCATGGTTTTTTAATAGATTTTCCTCTTTGTACATTGATTGTAAAACTCACATACTCTTCACCATGTCAATATCATCCTTGGCATACCATGGTTCTTTCACAGATTTTCCTCTTTGTACACTGATTATAAAACTCGTGTACTTTCTTTTAAACCTAATGGTCGCTAATATGTGATCAAGGGTTGTTCACCCTCTGAGATTACCGAATCTAATGTGCATATGATATCAGGTTTAGGATGTAGTAAATGTTTTCGTAATCAATATGTTCTTATCTATGTTTGTTTTATTGAAAAAGATTCGATCGTCTATGGTGCAATGCAATTCTATTTATTTAGTAATAATGTCAATACTAATGAATACATTGATGTCTTTCCGTCTAAATTACTTGATGGAATTTCATCATCTCAAGATAAAATTCCGTCATTAGATCGTAGAATCAAAACGTTGCCCAATTGCCATACTATCTCTCGACAACTGTATCGGTTTTAGCCCAAAAGAAGACAATGAGATAGCTAGGCAACTTCACGATTACTTAGCTAAGGCTTCATTGAACCTAGTAAGTCTTTGTGGGGGCGCACTTGTCCTTCTTGCCAAAAAGCATGGCACAATCCGCTTCTCCATAGACTGTAAGGATTTGAATAAGATAACTATCAAGAATAAATATCAATTGTCTCAAATGGATGATCTTACAAATCGACTCTATGCGCCTAAGGTCCTGTTGCTGTCAGCCAGCTCTCTGCCAAAGGAAGAGAAGGACAAGTTGCTACTGTTTTCAGCCTGCACACAGCCCTATGCACAGTCCCATATGCAGCTCGAGAAGCAATTGATTTGGAGGAGCTACTCTTGTTTTCAGCTCTGCCCCTTGTTTTCTCACCTTTGCCCGCCATATTCTCAGCCTTCCCTGCGATTTTCTGCAAACCCTAAAAAGTGCAAAAACCCTAATTTTTAGATTTTGGGTTTTTTCGAAATTTCTACAATTTCACATCCATTTTGGCCATCTCTTTCCGAAACTCAGCTCGTGCCACCCAAAATTTGGAGCTTTTGTCAATTTTCACTTCAAGAGTTTAAAATGACACCCAATTTGAAGAAATTTCACAATTTCTTTAACATTCCTACCAAAATTTGGAGCTGTAGTCCGATTTGCAGTCCCACGTACGAATCTTCATTGGAAACGCCTACATTGCACAATTTCATCAAGATTTGTGCAAGAAATTTGAGGCTTTTATCCTAGAGGCTGTGGCACGCATCTCGAGGCAGTTCCAACTATTGTTCACTGTTGGCATGCGAGATGACATTACTGCAAAAATTCAAGCTGTAAGTTATAAATTTCTTCAATTTCTCTAAAATTTTGAAAGGAATTTAGGACTTTTGCTCGACACACATTCCAAGGCAGCGAACAAGTAGTACATCAATAATTGCAGTTATAGTCAAATTGAGCACAAAATTCAGTGAATTTTGGTAAGAATCGGTATTAAGTTACTATAATTTGTACTTTTTAAGGCACACATTACGAGGCAAGTGTGATATAGCAGTGCATTCCTGTTATTTCTTGGTTGATCGCTAACTTGGGTCAAATTGGACACACTTTAGCATTTGTGTAATAGTTTGGTACTTATTGCATAATCCCAAGGGGATTTTTGATACTCTGAGAAGTACAATCTATACTTCAACAGAGAAGTATTTGGCTGCAAAATTTTGTCCATTACTGACAACATGGCACATCAAGGGAGTCGGGACTAATGATCATAGCAACATCCTTTGTATCCTCACTCAAGAGGACAAACTTGATGGACCAAACTACCTATTGTGGAGTTTTATGGTCCACAACCTTCTTGTAGCGAAGGACTTGTGGGACTATGTTACAGGTGATTTGCAACGACCAAGAGGTCTTGCATCTCAAACACCTCAACGTAACGCTAGAGGATATGCTACTAGTGTTGTTGTCTCTCCTCCCCCTCCTACCGAGGATCAAAGAAGATAGGACTCAAAAGATGCGCAGGCACTTTCTTTGATTGCCTTGTCAGTGAAAAGATCAATCATTCCACACATCTAGTCTTATAAGACCTCAAAATCAGCATGGGATGTACTTGAGCATATATTTGCAGCACGTAACGAGGTTAGAATATCTTATCTCCATAGAGAGTTGGTCAATGTATGAGGGTGATAGCATGCCAAATCACCTTACTTACATACAAGATTTGCACACGCAACTGCCCAACGTGGATAAAATCATTCAGGATGCTGAATTGATAAATATCACACTGAACTCTCTTCTAGAGTCATATCTTTGTTTCCATAACTCTTTGATATTTGAGTTGGGAGGCCTCTTGTTGCAAGAAGAATAGACTCAGAAGAATGTTGCATTGCGTTTAGGAGATATAGCTATGCTAGCCAAGTTCAAAGGCAAAGGAAAAGTCAAGCAAAATACAAAAAAATCAACAAAAGAATTATGCTAGACAACCATCAAATAAGGATGTCCAAGACATAGAAAAGTCTAAAAAGAAGAGGAAATGTCATTATTGTAAGAAGCCAGGTCACTATATTGATGAATGCCGCAAGAGATTAGAGAAAAAAAAGAACTCCGGTTTGACTGTCCAAGAGACATCAGCCAACAAATCTATTGATGGTGATGGTTCAGCCAACTTTGTGGAGGAGGATTATGAGAAGCATCACTTTGTGGAGGAGAACTATACATTTCTAACTTGCAGTTATGATTCTTCAATTGTTGAATCGATGGTTGATTCAACATTTAATGTTGCTGAAATGTAACAAACATGGTATTTTGACAGTGGAGCTTCAAAGCACGTCACTTCTAGGAAGCGTTTGTTTTCCTCTTTGCATTCAACCCTTGCTAGGGAGCGTGTTACATGTGCAAACTGCAACAATCATGATGTTTGTGGCATTGGAACAATCACTATTACTGCTACAAATGGTTTTAACTTCATGCTTCTAGATGTCTTATTTGTGCTTGGCATTACAAAGAACTTGTTGTCTATCTTTGCTTTTAAGTATAGCTTTCACACCATCTTTGAGGATGACAAATGCATTATCAAAGACAAGGAGATGGAATATGCACTCAAGCTGTCTGGGACCCTATATAAGGGTTTGTTTTTGTTGGATACCTATGATGCACAATCTCATGATGCTCAAGCAATCACTACCCTATTGCCCGCTATGCAAAATGCGGAGCTGTGGTATGCCCACTATGGACATATGAGTTTTGGGAGTTTGATGACCCTTCAAAGGTGCCATATAGTAGATTCATTTACTCCAATGGAGACTCTATCTCCTCATGCATGCAAGGGATGTATTTTGGGCAAGATGCATAGATTTTCCTTCAAAAAGGATGGTGCATGTTGGGATATAAAGGCTCGATAACCTCTGCATATAGTACACGCACATTGTACATGTGAACGCACACTTTACGTGCCCTAACTATAAATACATTTTATTCTTTGTGTACCAACACATTGTTGGTACACTCTTATCGATTCGTACTTTAACTCTGCTCACACTTTCTCCAGCCGTCACACTCTCACGCTCACTCCTGCTCGACCTCCATCTCTCTCAACTGTGCCCCTCTTGGTCCAACAACAGGTATCAGAGCAAAGGATTTTGTGCACGCTTCCCAACTCAAACACGACCTTCAAACAATTCGAGACCCTGGCAACCATTGTGTCGGGCAGCTCATGCGACAGGTCCAACAATGGGCAGCCACAGTGGCCGTGTGATGGGCGACAACGCAATCAAGCGCAGGCTGAAGCGTTATCAATTCTATGCAACTTTTAGCCAAAAAATTTGGGGCTTTTCCAAGATTTGATCTCATCTAGGCCTGTCAGTGACTTTCAAGTCAAAAATTCCAAACATTGCGAGCGATGACCAAAATTAATTTGGGGATTTTGCCAAATTAGTCAAAATTTTGCCCCTTTGAGCAAAATTTCCTGACATTGGATCCCAGAAATTCGGGGCTTTTTATGTATTGGCAAAGTTTTACTCAGCTGGGTCAGATTGGCTGACATTTGTGCAATTTGGGACTTAAAATTTTAGGGATTTGCACAGAATCTGATAACTTTCTGCATTTTTGCCTGTGTGGTGACAAGTTCATGTACAAACAACAGAGATTTATTTCTGGTTGAGAAAGAACAGTAGTGTATTTTGCTGGTTCAACTTGTGCTTTTGCAGATTAGTGAATTTACTCTTGTGTTCGTGATAAAATGGCTGCAACTTCTCTCGATTTAGACATCAAGAGTTTCATGGAGATTAAACGGTTTGATGACCATGGATTTGACCTTTGGAAAGACCGTATGAAGGGCATTTTGTTCCTAAAGGATTGTGAGGATGCTTTGCAGGAAGATAAACCCGCACTAATGTCTGATGCAGATTGGGCCACAGTGAATAAAAAGGCTATGCCTTACATAAAGATGGGTGTCACTGATGACATTCTGACATACATTAAGGGTTTAGACACAAGTTATGCAATATGGGAGAAGCTGAGAACTACTTATGAGATCACCACACCTGTTAATCAAGTGTATTTAATGCACAAGTTGGTGAATATGCGACTGGATGAGTCAAAACCTACAGCTGAGCACTTGAGTGCATTTATAAGGATTCTAAATCAGCTCAAAGATGCAAATTTGGACTTTGATGATAAGTAAAGGGCAATCTTTTTTATCATAACACTGCCGGACTCGTGGGAAACCTTGGTGGTTTCACTCAGCAATAGCCCCAATCTCTCATATGATGGGGTGAGGGGTTCTATCTTGAATGAAGAAATTAGACGTCTAGTGGAGAAGGTAGCAACTCAGCTTATAATGTAAGAGGCAGGGCTAAAAAGAAAAATGCAAATGCAGGACATAGAAATAGGAGCAAGGGCAAAGGAAAGGATAAGAGTGACATTACTTGCTATCATTGTGGTCGGAAGGGCCACAAGAAACCTAATTGCAGGTATTACAAGAAGGAACAAGAGAGAAAGAAGAATGCAGAAGATAAAAAGAAGGAAGAAAAGACAAATGCATCAAAGACAACCAAAGGCAAAGAGAAGGACAATATGGCCTCTAGCGTGGTCATAGAAGAGCTTTCAGATGCAGAAGCTGATGTATTATGTGCAGTTGATTATGATGCCCTTGTATGTCACATGCAGGATATGCAGATTACCAAGGCTGATGTGATTGATGCACTATTGTCAATTGATGATGATGTCACTCAAACTTGGATTGTAGACTCTAGTGCCTCTTTTTATGTAACTCCTTGCTTGGAGTGTTTTGCTATGTTCAATGCAGGCAATTATGAAAAGGTGTATCTTGGAAATAACCATGCTTCTAGCATTGATGGGATTGACACAATACACTTGTCTTTAGACAATGGTCAAATGCTTGTGTTGAAAGATGTCAAATATGTGTCTGGCATTAAAAAGAGTTTACTATCTGTTGGTTAGCTTGACTTGCATGGCTACACCACACTGTTTGGTGGTGGTTTGTGGAAAGTGAAAAAGGGTTCCATGCTGATTGCAAAAGGAACCAAGAAGGGCACTTTGTATTGTTTGCATTGTAAAGCCTTGAATGGCAAGTTTCTTGCAGTTGCTGAAATTTGCAGCCACTTGGAGTTATGGCATAAGAGATTAGGCCATATGAGCCAAAAAGAACTTGATGTCCTTACCTCTCTGAAGAGGGTTGATGGAAAATGCTCTAAACTTGATTTTTGTAATGAGCGTCAATTTGGAAAGCAAATTAAAATTTCATTTTACTCTGGTGTCTCAGGTAAGTCCAATGTCTTGGTCTTAGTGCATTCTGATGTATGTAGTATGCCCGTGAAATCATTGGGTGGTGCTGCATATTTTGTCTGCTTTATTGATGACTGTTCCAAGAAAATTTGGGTGTACTTACTGAAAAATAAAAGTGAAGTGTTTGCTGTTTTTAAAACTTTTCATGCATTTGTGACAACTCTGACAGGTAGAAAGCTGAAATGCTTGAGAACTGATAATGGGGGTGAGTTCACATCGACTGAATTCAAGTCCTTTTGTGACTTGCATGGTATTAAGAGGGAGCTTACAACCCCTTACAGCCCTTCTTCAAATGGGGTGGCTGAAAGATATAACAAGACTTTATGTTGAAAGAGTGTAGTACATGCTGTCCACTGCTAATCTCCCTACATGCATTTTGGGGAGAGGCACTTAAAACCGCAGTCTACATTTGCAACCGCTCTCCAAACAGGTCCTTAAATAATGGCATCCCTGAGGAGGTTTGGTCTGGCAAATCGGCCTCATATGACCATTTACGCATATTTGGCTGTGATGCTTTTGTGCATGTTAGGGATGAGCTGAGGAATAAACTTGACCCAAAATCCACCAAAGGCATTTTCATGGGCTATGGTGATGAGGGTGAATTTGGCTACAGAGTGTGGTTACCTCAATCCAAGAAAATTATTCGCAGCCGTAATGCTGTGTTCAATGAGGCAAAATTATTGAAAGCCACTTTAGCCTCTAATGAAGATCTGAAAAAGGTGAAATTTCAGAGTTTCCAGCCACCCATTACTTCAGAAAATGAGCCTCAAGGTGCTGTACCACAAGCTGAAACTGATGATCAGCCGGTTATTTTTGAGCCAGATGATGATAGGCAGCAAATAGAAGCACAAGGAGGTCATGGACAACAATATAGGCTTACTGATTATAAAAAGGCAGGTGCTGGAAATGAAAATGAAGGTGCTGTACAGCATGAACAGCATGTTGAAAATGGCTTACAGCAGCCATTAAATGCTAAAAATAATATACCTCCAGATGTAGACCCAATTCTTGAAAATGTTGATCATTGGGTACGCAGGTCTACACGCGTAAGAAGGTAACCACATAGGTTTGACCCCTCCTTGCATTATGTGATGCTTACAGATAAGGGTAAACCTCTTACATAGAAAGAGGCCAAGTCATGTGAGTTCAGTAGTAAGTGGGAGCTAGCTATGCACGAAGAGATTAAATCTCTAAATGCAAATGATACTTGGGATCTTGTATCACTACCCAAGGGAAGGAAGCCACTTCCAAACAAATGGGTGTACAAAGTAAAGACAGTTGATGGAAAACCCAAGTACAAGGCAAGGCTAGTTGCCAAAGGGTAAGCACAAAAGGAAGGGATTGGCTTCCAAGCGGTCTTCTCACCTGTTGTGAAGATGACCACTTTATGTGTGTTTTTTGCTCTTATTACTGTTTTTTATTTAGAGCTATATCAAATGGATGTAAAAACAGCTTTCTTCCATGGTGACATTGATGAGGAAATCTACATGAAACAGCCCGAGGGCTTTGTAGTTCCTCGAAAAGAACAGATGGTGTAAGCTAAAACGCAGCCTGTATGGGCTGAAGCAAGCACCACGGCAGTGGTACAAAAAGTTTGACACTTTTATGTTACCTCATGAGTTTACACGCAGCCATGCAGATCATTGCTTGTACATGAAAAAGGATACAGATGGCAGCCCCATCATACTTGTTTTGTATGTGGATGATATGTTACTAGCTGGGAAAAGAAAGACTAGCTTGGATGCTCTCAAAAATCAGCTGAAATCAGCTTTCTCCATGAAAGATTTGGGAAATGCAAAGCATATTTTGGCCATGAGGATTCGTAGAGATAGAATGCAGAAATTATTGTTTTTATCTCAAGAAAAATACATTGGAGAGGTACTGGACAGATTTAATATGGTTGAAGCTAAGCCTTTTGGGATACCCTTACCTCCTTATCTCAAGCTTAGCAAAGCCAACAGCCCGAAAGATGACGTGGAAGCAAATGCTATCACCTAGCTGGTCATCCTGGAAACTGCAATGTATACACCAAAGCTGTGTTGCTGATCTTCATCGAAAACCTTGTGACTGATGCTGTCAAGCTGTCACCCACTGTAGGCAATTGTTAGCAGATATGTCAGTTCATGTGTGAGTCTAAGCTACAAAGGCTTGGGCACGTTATTTAGGTTATTTAGGCATTTTTTATCGTGTCATTTTATGGTCATATTTGGCATTTATTGCTGGCCAACTAGCATTAAATGCTGGTCAACCTGACATATTTTATGGCATTATTTGTGCCTATTTATTCTGGGCTCCTCCTCAGTTAGTCAGTTCACCACCTAGAGTTCTCGTGGAGGATAAACGCCCCGAACAACGTAGTATGCTTAACAATTACGAAATTCGCTTGTTTTCGAGATTTAATATAAAAAAGAATGAACACTTAAAGCTGAAAATGAAAATTACTCACAAAATTACAACCATGAAAATGTACCGAAGGAATGTATTTCTGCTCAACCCAAGTCCCTTAGGGAAGAGCTCAGTTACAATCAACCTGAGAGTGAGGAGAAGTAATTCTCACTCTCACAAGATCATGCAAAGATGTACAAACACACACGCATTATCTATTATAAAATTATAAAAACTAATTTCTTTACAGCATGAGAGAAGAAAGAGGGGAAATCAGCCTTTCTCCATCATTGATCAGCAATACATGGATAGGGCTTGCTTCTTGTTGCTAAAATGGAAGAAATAGCTCGAGAAGGAGATGCTGTAATGAATTTACAAGCTTGCTGTCCTGTAAAACAGCAGTGATAGAAGAGGGAATATGGAGGAATTTGATAATGGAGAAGTGGAGGATGATAATGGGGATGGATGGGGCCAATTTCTGGCTGTCTGTGGGTGCTGTACATGAGTTTACAACAAAGAAAAATGATGCTGAATGAAAAAAAACGAGCTCTTATTTATAGGAGAGGGAAAAGCTAGTACAAAAGGGAAAAGTGGAGTAGCACAAGACAAGTGTTCAGACACATGTCATGAGATGTGACAAGTGGTGGGACACTTGGAAACTTGTGTGACAAGTGTCTTGACACTTGTCTCTTCTCTATAGCCTTCCTTTTTGGACTGAATACTGTCAAGAACAGAAACAACCAAATTTAGTAAGCACAGTCAGAGTACAGAATTTACTATTTTTAGAATGGCATCCCTATTTTTTAGGACTAGCATTTTTAGGCTAATTCGAGGCTCCTAAAATTTAGGGACCTCCTAAAATTTAGGGACCCCCCAATATGGGTGTCATATGAAAGCTTTTTCCATGTATATCGCAAAAAAGGTATCACAATCTTCATGTGACTTTCCTATGCAAAGAAATGTGCATTTCAAGCTTTCAACCCACACATGCACATTGTACAAGCATTTCATGATCATGCCATCTTGTTGATTGTAACTGTCTGTTCTGGCGGATCTAGCCCACACTTCAAGGCATCAATCCTTTCTGTGTGCGAGTCTAACCCTGATATGCGTGAGTTCTGGTCACACGCGCGCAATCGGGCCATATAGGTGGAAGTGTAAACTATCTTTTCTCTAACCCACCGTGTGGGTCCACCATAACCTGTGACCACTCATAAGTGGCCAGCTCCAATGCACTTTTCTTTATATCTAATTAGTGCAAAGGAAACAAATTTAATAAATCATTATATAGACAAATTAATGAAAAAGGATACAAATTCTGTTTCTATAGAGTTGTGACAGCCCTCTGGCTTTTATTCAGCTGTCCTCGGCTGAAAAGCTTCTTGATATGGCTGAAGAATGTCTGGGTAATCCTTCATGAATTTTTCATCTACCCACTGTGCATCTGTTGTGGGTACATTCTTGAATTTTAGTAAAAATTTTCGTGTCACAAGGCCACTTCTCGTGGTTCAATCCTTGTGAAACAAAATTTGTTCAGGTTCCAAGAGTTGCTCTGTTTCTTCAACATCTGGGGGATCTTCAGTAATGGGTTCCTTTGGTTCTGGTCCTATGTAAGGTTTTAGCAAACTTACATGAAAAGCATTGTGTATTTTCCAATGAGCAGGAAGCTCAAGTCGATAGGAAACTTCATTTATTTTCTCAATCACTTTGAAGGGTCCAAAGTATCTACTGGAGAGCTTTAGAACAATCTCCAAGTGTTGATGATGCTCCTCTTCATTCTTGCTAAAGACAAGAATATCATCAAAGAAAGTACCGACATATTGTCGATGCTCTCTAAAGATGCGCTCCATCATTCGATTAAAGGTGGCTGGTGCATTGGTTAATCCGAAAGGAACCACCAAGAATTCATAAAGACCGAATGAAGTGCGGAAGGCAGTTTTGTGTACATCTTGTGGTATTACCCTAATTTGATGATAACCACTCTTTAGATCAATGCAGCTGAAAACCTTTGATCCTCCTAGACGATCCAAAATGTCGTCGATCCTGGGAATAGGAAACCGATTCTTCACAGTGATTTTGTTGAGGGCTCAATAATCAATGCACATCCTGAATGTGCCATCTTTCTTTTGAACAAGAAGAATCGGTGAACAAAATGGTGAGCTACTTGGCCTAATTAGCTCACGGTTGAGTAGGTCTTCAACTTGCTTTCGGATTTCTTCTTGTTGAGGACAGCGTACACGGTATGGTGCTATATTAGGAGGAGAACTGCCCGGAATAATATCAATATGATGGTCTTCTGGCCTTTCTGGGGAAAGCTGATAAGGAAGATCTTTCGAAAAACAATCTTTATACTTTTCCAAGAGCTGAAGCCGCTCTTGGTTTTCAGCATTCATATTATCTTTTACATCAGTGACATAAAGCAAACAACATGGAACACAATCCTTAATTGCTCTAGAGACTTACATATGGCTTACCATAGGTATGGTGTCTCTAGAAACTCCAACTTGGATCTCGTACTTCTTGCCTTTGTTGGTGAGTTCTACCTTCTTTTTCTGAGAGAAGATGGTTGAATCTACTCTATGATTCCAGGGCATGCCAAGAATCACATCGCAACCATCAAGGTCTCCGATACAGAAGGTATCTTCGTCACTGTAGCCTTGAATTTGAAACTTGAGTTTGTCAATGTAGAGTGTCACAGTCTTCACTGTGTCACCTTCATCGGCATTTAAAGCTTAGCGAACTTCTGCCGGAGTGTCCATCTCTTCATTCTTTAATCCAAGCTCTTTAGCTAATTGCAAGGAAATGACATTTTCATTCGCCCCAAGATCTATCAAGAATAGTGCTTGCTTACCTTGCAACTGTCCCCAAGCTTTTAATAATTTGCGCATCTCTGGAATGTGAGTTGTGTTTGCAACTACATCACTGATAGCATTGATTTTCACTAGCGACTTAGGCTTGCTGTCAGAAACCTTGCTTTGTCCTTCGTTTGGACATTGCTTCGCTATATGGCTTGTTTGTCCACATTTAAAGCACTTCCCTTCTTTCATGAAGCGCTGCTTTTCTTCTTCGGAAAGTTGCTTTGCTTGTGGGTATAGATTAGAGCGAAATTGAGAAGCATTAGGAGGTGCATAGGGCTTCATCTTCTTTTGATTTGATGGCTGCTTTTGCCGCTGTTTTTGTCCTTCATTTGGGGCTGAATACTCCTCATCATCAGCTACTCTCTTCTTATCATTCTTTTGGAATGATTTGTTGCCATTGTGCTCCATTTTCCATGTCTCAGCATGGTCAATGAGTTCCCTGAGACTAGAACAATGATAATGATTAAGAGCAGTACGAAGTTTAAAATGCAAACCTCCTTGAAACTTTTCTAAGCTTTTCCGAACTGCTGATCTTCTTGAAATGTTGGACCTTCAAAAGTAGCTCCCAAAATCTCTTGGTATAGTCACCAAATGACTCATTTTTTTCTTTGCCAAAGCCGATCCCATTCCATTTTTACATCTCTTTTGAAATGAACAAGAAGAAATTGGCTTTGTATCATGCGAACAAAGGACTGCCATGATTTTGGGGCAGCATGATCATATTCCAACCCCGTCCACCAAGTATGGGCTAAATCGGTCAAATGTAAAGCTGCAAACTTAATCTTTTCTTTTTCTTTATACTTGTCACGACCATACAAAATTTAAAATTGACGAATAAACTTCAGAAGAAAATCAGGATTTCAAGAACCATCATACATACTAAACTTGATCTTCTTTTCAAGTTGAGATAGTGACTTAGTCTTCTTCTTCTTCTTATGCCTTCGTCCATGCCCGGATTTTAAGGTTGAAGATGGTGAAGTGCTTGATGGGGATGAAGATGGAGACGAGGGTGAAGAATATCGACGCCTTTGACGATGATGAGGTCTTCCACGAGAAGGGTGTGACTCTTCGTCACTAGAAAAAGGTCCATCAGAGTAAGAGCCAGATGACTTTGAAGAAGAGGATGAGCTTCGACGCGATCTCTTTCTTTGTCTTGAAGTAGAATGGGACTACCTCTTAGAAGTAGTTGGACTTCTTGATCGGCTCCTTTCATTGGTATGGCTTTGTCTCCTTGAAGTAGTAGATGGACTTTTTTTCTTGAATTCTTTGGGATTCTCAACTTTTTCTAGTTTGAGAAGTTGCTCACGAATTTGCGGATTCTCCTCTCTAAGACTTTGAATGGCTTGAAGGATAGCACTCGACTGATCCATTGAGACTCTAAGAAAAATATGCTCAAGCACTCAATGCAAGGGCTGAAAACAAACAAACTTATAATTGTAAGCACTACCAGTGTTGGGGTGACGACCGAGCCAAAGCTCTGATACCACAGTAAACGCCCCGAACAACGTAGTATGCTTAACAATTATGAAATTCGCTTGTTTTCGAGATTTAATATAAAAGAGAATGAACACTTAAAGCTGAAAATGAAAATTACTCACAAAATTACAGCCACGAAAATGTAAAAGTAATGGAGACAAGATTGAGGGTTGAAGATGGGCAACCCCCGCCCCCCCCTCCCCCCCGAAGGAATGTATTTCTGCTCAACCCAAGTCCTTAGAGAAGAGCTTAGTTACAATCAACCTGAGAGTGAGGAGAAGTAATTCTCACTCTCACAAGATCATGCAAAGATGTACAAACACACACATTATCTATTATGCAATGATAAAAACTGATTTCTTTACAGTATGAGAGAAAAAAGAGGGGAAATCAACCTTTCTCCATCGTTGATCAACAGTACATGGATAGGGCTTGCTTCTTATTGCTAAAATGGAAGAAAGAGCTCGAGAAGGAGATGCTGTAATGAATTTACAGGCTTGCTGTCCTGTAAAACAGCAATGATAGAAGAGGGAATATGGAGGAATTTGATAATGGAGAAGTGGAGAATGATGATGGGGATGGATGGGGCCAATTTCTGGTTGCCTATGGGTGCTGTACATGAGTTTACAGCAAAGAAAAATGATGCTGAATGAAGAAAAACGAGCTCTTATTTATAGGAGAGGGAAGAGCTAGTACAAAAGGGGAAAGTGGAGTAGCACAAGACAAGTATTCAACCACATGTCATGAGATGTGACAAGTGGTAGGACACTTGGAAACTTGTGTGACAAGTGTCTTGACACTTGTCTCTTCTCTATGGCCTTCCTTTTTGGGCTGAATACTGTCAAGAAGAAACAACCAAATTTAGTAAGCACAGTCAGAGTACAGAATTTACTATTTTTAGAATGACATCCCTATTTTTTAGGACTAGCATTTTTAAGTTATTTCGAGGCTCCTAAAATTTAGGGACCCCCCAATATGGGTGTCATATGAAAGCTTTTTCCGTGTACATCGCAAAAACGGTATCAGAATCTTCATGTGACTTTCCTATGCAAAGAAATGTGCATTTCAAGCTTTCAGCCCACACATGCACATTGTACAAGCATTTCATAATCATGCCATCTTGTTGATTGTAACTGTCTGTTCTGGCGGATCTAGCCCACACTTCAAGGCATCAATCCTTTCTGTGTGTGAGTCTAACCCTGATATGCGTGAGTTCTGGTCACACGCGCGCAATCAGGCCATATAGGTGGAAGTGTGAACTATCTTTTCTCTAACCCACCGCGTGGGTCCACCATAACCTGTCACCACTCATCAGTGGCCAGCTCCAATGCACTTTTCTTTATATCTAATTAGTGCAAAGGAAACAAATTTAATAAATCATTATATAGACAAATTAATGAAAAAGGATACAAATTCTGTTTCTATAGAGTTGTGACATGGAGAGAGGAGCCGATGCCAGTGCCCACGCAACCAGTGACTCACTATTGTATGCGACAGTCTCGTGTCTGATATATGGATTCTCTTTCCCGAGCATACATCTGAGTTCTCATCTGTATTGTGTTCTTTCTTTCCCTTTATCTTTTGTCTTTTGTTTCAACAGTTTATTACAGCTTATGTTTACGCTTCCATTGTTGCACCACTTCTAACATGGTAGAAGGGCCATTTACGAAAGGATTACAAAGAATTAGCGGCTTCCAGGAAGAAAAAGAAGCAAAAGAAGAAGTGGAATGCAGACTCCTCCGACGAGTCATTATCTGCCTCAGATTCCGACTCAGATCCTCTACCCAAGGTGAAGTCCAAGGGGCGGAAGGGATCCTCTTCTTTGGATTGTGGAAAGGGCTTGGTGGCCCCTTCCTCAGTTGCTTTCTAGTGGTGGTGATGAGGTCATTCCTCCCGACTCTCCAATGCCAGAGAGGGAGTTGAGAGGGTGGTGAGATGGGGTAGTCGCACCTCATCTATATTTCTATACAGATGCACAAGATCCAAAGAGAAACGTCCCTAACGCATCAACCAAAGTCTGGCAGGTACAAATCCTGGAGCTAGGATTGACATCCAGGTTCATGATGGACTGGGTACTTGACAGAGAGCGGGTGACTTTCGTCTGGAGCTCACATGAGGGGACACTTTGGCAGTCTGGCCAAAGAAGGGAAATCCGTGGTCATTTATGTGCTGTGGCATTGGTGACAGAATGGTCACGTGTGCTACATCAGCGGCATTGTTGCCAAACATTGAGAGCTACTATGATCTTCTCTATCTTCAGGAGCTGATACAATCGACATCAACATCAGGTTCCCTCTGAAAAACCTTGGTGGTGGCTGTTGAGAAACCCTACCCGTGCAGTTTGCGTTTTTGCATTTCTGTGTTATGCGTTTAGGGTTTGCAGCCCCAAAAAGGGGCGCCATCCTAGACTGATTGTGCCTATTTATAGGCCACTCTCTCAGTCATTCCTCACGGCTAATTCATGCAGTTTGTCACCTCTTCTCTCCAACATCTCCACTACCCTCACACCCCTTCAGGAGGACATTGCGGTTCGTAGTTCGTGGCTGTCATCATCATCTTCGTTGTGCTACGGCACCCTTGTTCCCTTGTATCACATTCACTCCATGATTCAAAACTTCATCATTCCATTCATCAGAGTTTCTTCTCTCTTCTCTTCTCTTCTCCATGTTTGCCAAGTTCACTACGTGTTCCTCCCTGCAAACCCTATTGTCTCGCTAGTACGTCATCTTTTGAGATGGTATGAGAGCTGGATTTGCTCAAACAACGGCAAATATCCTCCACTCTAGTAAAGGCAAAGACTGGTAGCGGGTTCGCATCCACTTCTCTTCTTCTTCCGCTACATCAAAATCTTGTTTTTGCAAATTTCAGGTGTTTCAGCTTGCTGCCCACACCCCGTTCGTAGAGGACATCTCAACCAGAGCTATCCATTGCTCTCTTCATCAATGGCGCCTAATTTCCAGCCCTCTTCACGCAATTTGGAGCTGATTCCAGCCAAGCGACTGCTGTTCCTGTGCAGACCTGCTACCGTACAGCCTACCATGTCATCATAGTCTTGTTGCCTGCGTTTTTAGTCTTTCTCTCTCCTGCAAGCTGTCCTGCCTACGTTTTTAGTCTTTCTCTCTCCTACTGCCTGCGTTTTTAGTCTTTCTCTCTCTTACAGGCTGTCTTGCCTACGTTTTTCATCTTTCTCACCTACTGCCTGCGTTTTTAGTCTCTCTTTCCTGCAAGCTGTCTTGCCTACGTTTTTAGTCTTTCTCTCTCCTCACCTGCGTTTTTCTACTGGTTGCAACCTCTTATTGTTAGTCGCATCCTCCCCCCACTAGCAGCTCACTTCCAACCCTTCCACTGCCCTCCCACCCCTTGAGGTGGACATTGCGGTTCGTGCTTCACATTGCCCTCACACCCCTTGAGGCAAACATTGCGGTCCGTGGTTCATGGTGGCTGACCTCTTCCTTCTTCAGCAAGGCACACTGGTATCCATGGCTTCTTTACCGATAGATGACCAGACTACTGGGTGCTCCTATTGTGGCATCACCGGACATATCACCGATGCTTGCCGACTTCGACCCTTGGTCCCCACCCCTCCGGAGTATATGCGTCTTCCACCAGGCACTCCCTGTGCCACCTCTCCTTTTTGGGCCACAGAGATCATTCTACATCGGCTATCAGAGTACTATGCTCAAGGCAATAAGACGCATCCGATGTGCACTAAGTCCTTTCGAGCACATGGAGAATCAATTGGCGCTACAACCTCCTGGAGATCGTCGCAATGCCAGTGGCAGTCTTCTACCACTTATTTTCGGGTACAATGGCTACCACGGCCCACGATTCTGCAGTCCACTCCATCGAGAGACAATGATTGTTTGATACCGTCTCCTCATCAGTCCGCTCCTTCGAGAGACAGTGGCTGCTCGACTCCTTCCTCTTCTTTGGCTACCCAGTTTGCTCCACTAAGAGAGCGACTATTGCCCACCTCTTGCTCATTCTAAGCTCCACCCTCGACTATTCAGATTCGAGAGGCTACCTCTGGGAGTTCTTCAGCACCCCAGATACCTTCTTCCTCCAAAAAGGGGAGCCATCCTAGATTGACTATGCCTATTTATAGGCCACTCTCTCATTCATTTCTCACGGCTGATTCATTCAGTCCATCACCTCTTCTCTCCAACCTCTCCACTACCCTCACACCCCTTCAAGAGGACATTGTGGTTCGTGGTTTGTGGCTGTCATCATCATCTTCCTTGTGCTACGGCACCCTTGTTCCCTTGTATCACATTCACTCCAAGATTCAAAACTTCATCATTCCATTCATCAGAGTTTCTTCTCTCTTCTCTTCTCTTCTCTTCTCCATATTTGCCGAGTTCACTCCGTGTTCCCGCAAACCCTACTGAGTCACTGGTACGTCATATTTTGACAGTGGCTTAATCACCCACTGCATGGGTATCCATGGTTCTACTTGGTGGTCCTATGTTGTATGGTTTCTGATTCATTCTCCTTGTACCATTGTATTGCATCAGATCATCCATGATCTAAGAGAGGGTCTTAGCAGATATATCAGCTCATGTGTTTATGGTGTCATTTTATGGTCATATTTGGCATTTATTGCTGGTCAACTAGCATTAAATGCTAGCCGAACTGACATATTTTATAGCATTATTTGTGCCTATTTATTTTTGGGCTCCTCCTCCTCAATTACTCAATTCACCACCTAAAGTTCGCGTGGAGAGAGGAGCCGGTGCCGGTGCCGGTGCCCACGCAACTAATGACTCACTGTTGTATGCGACAACCTCATGTCTGATATATGGATTCTATTTCCCAAGCATACATCTAAGATCTCATTTGTATTGTGTTATTTCTTTCCCTTTCTCTTTTGTCTTGTGTTTCAGCAGTTTATTAAAGCTTACGTTTACACTTACATTGCTGCACCAATTCTGACAGCAATCACATCCAAGCCTGTGTTTTGCTATTGTTGCTGCCATCTACAGCTGCATTTTGCAGTTTTTGACCTTCCCAAGCTAGCAGGTCATCATCCACATTTGTGTTTGCAATTTTCTACTCCCTCTCTATCCATCTAACGCTAATCCAACCCTATAACGTTACATTTGCTGCTGTCAAACACATGTGGAGATTGCCTTGCTGCATTTTGAGATCCATCAAAGTACAACACTCTCCACCTCATTATTTCTGCCTCAATCCTTGAGACAGGAGAGTTCAAGGTTCAATATTCATCACTGCATAGTGTGTTTACTGCATTGAACATCGTATTCTATTCAAATTCATTCATTTTGTGATTCACTATGTTCACTGTCTTTGAGTTACCCGAACCCTAACTATATTCTTTTATCAATTTGTGCTTTGTTGTACAATTGTATTTGAGTTTTTGTCTTAGGGCATTCATTACAAGGGGAGAGGCTCGTCTTATCAATAATTTTTTATTATCATTTTGGGTCTAAGGGGGTGTTAACTACAACAAATTGGGCATGTCAAACTTTTTTCATACTTTGGTACATCCTCAAATACAAGGCATAAACCATAAAGACATGATTCTAAATTACATTATAGAAAACTTGGCTCAAAAAACCTATAAAAAGACATCATGGGTATGCCAGTTTTTCGTCCCTTTCCATCTCACTTTAGTCCCATCTCCCCAACCTCCCTTCTAACATCATCATCTACTCATCATCACCATAGCAAAAGAACTGTCCTCCCCACCTCTATCTACATTTTGAGTCCAGGGCCACAATCATTCTTTGTTGTCACCCATCATTATCATCACTCTTGCATTTTGGCTTCTCTCATCATTCCTTCATGTCGCCACAATTGTGAAAATGTTGTGTATGCCTTTCCAACCACTTACACTGCTGTGTTTTAGCTTCCAACCTTAATTCTACTGTTCCTCAGATATCTACCTTCATCATTTTGGAAGCAGGCATCCTTCACACTACTATGTTTGGCATTTTGCATCCCTCATCCCTTTGAACAGCTGTGTTCAATGGTTTCTTCCATCATTGCTGCTGCCAGAGTGGTCTACACTCTCATCAAATTTTGGCATTTGAGCCTTGGTGGTTTGCTGCACCTGGGATCTGTTTGGGAGAATGGCACACTCCCTTGGCCTGCTCTTATGACAAACAACAGCTGTTGGACACCCCTCTGCTCCTTGAGCATCCATAGTATCACATGTCACATAGTCAGACAGTTCATTGACTTTTCATTCATCTCCTTCTTCTTCATTTGTGTCATGTCTGATTTCACTCTACTAGTCATGTTGATCCTCTTTATGTGTTTTCTGTGGATATCTAGCATATCCTCACACCTGCTCATGCCTAGGTGTGCACATTTGTTGCAAAGTCTTAGTATTTTCGAGGCTTTGCAAGTCAGGAGGGTCTTACTCCTGGCAAACAGTCAGACTTAACTGCCCTCACTAAGACATCTACCGCTACCTAACTAAACCCATCTTATCTATCACTTTTGTTGCAGGTTACACGTCTCTATAAACCTTAACGGAATTGTCCCAGGAATATACTCATCTTTATAAGCTAACAGAATTGCAACAACGCAACAAGCAACTTCCAATTACAGTGCAAAGATATGTTTTACACATTTTTTATACGAAAAAACCTAGTTCGAACGCACCTGATTCCTGCAAATATCGAAAGACTAGAAAATTGAGCTCCGTGGAGGTGAGGCTTGCCATCAAATTCCGACTCCACGACGCAGCTCAAGCTTTAAAAACATGAAATGCTTCTCTTCGACAGCATCAACGCTTGTCTCTTGGCAAGCGCAACGGGAGCATATGGCAGCAATGAGCTACAAAATAGAATAACCCCAAAAAAAAAAGAATCGAAAAACAACATAAAGAGCAACGACAGTAGGTAAAGAAATATTAGCGCAACGGGAAAAATAATTATGAGCTTTATCGCTCACCATTGAAGAGAGGTCAGCTACGCCAGAGATACTAGGGTTAGGGTTTAACGGGGAAAAAGGACAGACAGAGAGAGGAGATGGCGCCTCACAGTGACAGACACAAAGAGAGAGAGAGAGAGAGAGAGAGAGAGAGAGGAGATGGAGGGAATGGAGTACCGGAAGACAGACCCCCCCTTGTGTGAAACTTGAAAGTCCGTTCACACCCCGTGTTTTCTTTGTTTCAGTATTTTCCATTTTTTATTTTTTTTTCCTATTGCCAAAAAGTAGTAAGCGTAGCAATATTTACAGGGTGACCATTGATCCTTGGGCTGGTTACATGCTGAGTGGCAGACACTCAACCAGTGTGTACATTTTGAATGTGGGCACGGACATGGGCACATTGCCCATGTACCTTCATGCACCAAAAGGACACATTTTGCCAAATAAATGGAAAACGGTAGACATATCGCTTTTTTATTGGCTACAAGTGCAAGAAGTGCACCCTTGTTGTCAATTTACAAAATGGACATGAGAGACTCCCCATCCAAATTTGGGCAAGGAGTTCACCTATTTAGTATATAAACAATGGTCGTGTCCTCTTGAGTGTGTAAAGCACTACGAATGCCCAACCACCTAAATAAGTGCTTTGATTGGTGAAAACTTACAAATTTGGCATCTTTCATTCGGTGTATAACTAACCTTAGCATTTCCTTGTATCTTCCTAGGATAGTTTCTAAATATACACTTATCAATAAAGAGATTTTGAACACCCCGTATCAAAATCGAAGCGTTGAGAGACTCATTGTCTAGAAGAATTCTATGACCTTTTACCCGCTCTATCTTTAGTAGGGAATCTATTTAGGACAAGTTTCTATCAGATTAGGTTTAGCTTTACTAACAAGGACATCATCCATACACATTTGACTCTATTTGTTTTAAGTCCCAAGCTTTGACAAATAAAATCTCTTCCTCCTATACTTTAGTACTATATTGCAAGTAGGGAAAACTAATAAGCTGTTAGGTGACTTTAGAATCGAATTAGGAACCCCAATTTAGGTCAACCCTTGTGGGCTACAACCAGAACCTTCCGTTTAAAAGTGGACTCAAGCAAACCAATGTGACAAACCTCATGTTATTCTAATGAGTACTGGGAAGCATCAATTAGGATTATCTCTTGATATACCACTACAATCTACCATGAGGCTTCTCAGTTGGGCATGTTACACAAGTTACTTATCACAAAATATGATAGCTTGGTGAACTAGTTCTAGTCTTAGAAATAATTCACGAACCAATGCAACTAGGTTTGAGATGTCATTAGTGAATATATTGTGTTATGACGTGTGTGTCACTATGAAGAGGAAGCCCTTTAATAACACCTTTTTGAATTCTCTATCTTTTTAGGGGGGGACTTTATGATTATTAAAGCATTCGAGAAAAGGCCACTCACCATTCCAATAAAGATAAATCTTAATCATATGGATTTGAAAGGAGCAATTATGAAAGACCAATTGGGTTTGTTATATGCTTTGCCAAACTCCATGATTATAAGTACAAACTCCCCATTCTAACTTAAGGCATAGTCCATAAAGAGAACAATATTTGACCCCACATCAGAAGTTTTCTATTATGGATGCCAATTGATTGGGATGAGAAAACAAGATTAATAATTTTAGTTATGGATGCCAAAGCCTTGGCCATCAGTTTGTAGGCCAAGCTAAGCATATTGAATGGGCGCAATTGGGAAATCTTCTTCCTATCGAAAGGCTTGGGGATTAGATTCATAAACCCCACATTGAACTCACTCAACATATGACACATAGAACTTACAATGATCGAGGAAATTACGTAATTTACTTGAACATGCATCCTAGATACCTTGAAACGACTTGGTAGACAATAGAATTCCATGGATTTTCTAGGCTTCATTTTGAAGCATGAAATTTTAAGCTCCTAGATAGAGAACAACCTTTCTAGCATCAATGAAATGTCGGTTCATATCAAAGTGACCACATCATTAAAGAAGTCCTTCAACTCATTTTCATATTGCTCTAGATTGAGCAACTCTAAGCCAACAACTGAAGCTATATGAGATTTGAAGGCCATGAGGATCTCATCATCTTCTTTATATATGTTGCACATTGCATCTTCTATCAAGGGCATCATCTCCTACCATTGCTTATTATTTAAACCATAGAACAAGAAAGGAAAGGAAGCATCCCCAAGTGCCTCTTAGTTTGCCCTCAACTACATCTTTGTAGCATGAACTCTACAACATTCAAGGAAATCTTAAGTACCTTATTGTCCAAAGAAAAGTTTCATGCTTGTCACTCTATTTAGAAATCGATGAATGGCACCAATACAATGCAACTACTTAATGTCACAATAGAAAGCATCAAGCCAATGCTAAGCAAAGTCATCTTTAGCTGCTCCAGAAACATGGAATCCTTTAAAAAGGAGTGTTGAATCTAACAGGTGAAGGCCATGCTAAGATCTACTATATAGTACAATCCTAAGTTAGATATGGCCATAGTATGATCCTTGGTGAGGATATCAATCAAAAGTTCTCAAGGGGAAGGGCAAGAAGCGAGCTTTTCTAGGCAACCTCCATTTCTTGTTCCACATATTCCACTTATTCCTCCTATTCTCTTGTGCACATATCAAGTACCACTACCGCCCCTACTGCCACCACCATCTCCACCACCACCACCCCCTCTACTGCCACCTCCACTACCGCAATCATTACCACCTCCACTACCGTAGTCATTACCACCTCCACCGCTTTCACCACTACTATCCCCTCCCATGTTTCTCCCCCCATGTTAATTAAGCTCTCTCTCTCTCTCTCTCTCTCTCTCTCTCTCTCTCTCTCTCTCTCTCTCTCTCTCTCTCTCTCTCTCTCTCTCTCTCTCTCTCTCTCTCTCCATCTTCCACCAATTATTCTCTCTATTTTCTCTCCTCCCCATCTCCCTCTCTCTCACTCCACTATGTGTGTGTGTGCGCGTGCGTGCGTGTGTGCGTGTGTGTGTGTGTGTGCAACTTCTCGTTCTCGCTTCTCCCTCTCTTACACTCACCTTCGCTCTCACTTGCTCTCTCTCTCCTTGTGTCGCTCACAAATACATATACACCCACTCTCTCTCTAACCCTCTTTCCTTCCCCCCCTCTCTCTCTCTCTCTCTCTCTCTCTTGTGTCTCCTTTCCCCCCCTCTCTCTCTCTCTCTCAAATATAGAAACTAAATAAAGCAACTAATGAATATTAGATTAGAGAGCACTAGACCAAATAAGCTACTCCTCTCTTTCTCCCGCTCTTACACACACTCTCTCTCTCTCTCTCTCTCTCTCTCTCTCTCTCTCAAATGGCAACCTCTCTCTCCCCCCCCCCACACACACATACACACACACACACACACATACTCTCTCTCTCTCTCTCTCTCTCTCTCTCTCTCTCTCTCTCTCTCTCTCTCTCTCTCTCTCTCTCTCTCTCTCTCTCTCGTACACACTCTAAATTAGCAACTTCTCTCTATCTCCCCCCTCTTAATTTTGCAAGGGTCATCCATATGTTTTTCACAACCCTCTTATTATTACAAGGGTCAAGGGTTTGCATGAGGTAAATTATCTTAAACACTTTTAGCTGTTAATATCAAGACGAAAAGAATATCACATTGTTATCCCACATGCATATATACATTTACGTACCTCTCACTTTTATGTGCATGATTTGATATTATATCCTGATATATCACTTCCATTGTGCACACATAGGCAAAACTACATTGCACGTGTTTTCGCTACTTTCAATTGAGCATTATTGTGTGGACTTACTACAAGAGGATAGGGTATCAAATAGTTTGTTACACTCACTACAGTAACGTGAGATATCTATTGTTTTTCACTTTGTTCAAATAGTTAATATCGAGGCAAAAATATTACCTCATTGTTACTCAATCCACTATGCACACATACATTCACATGCATGCATGTTTCTACACTCCACCCTCCCCTAGATATTTTGCACATGCTTTGTTTATACATCTTGTAGTATTACAATTGAGCAAATGCATATACAGAATCTCTTTCACTTGCACATTCCTCTCTATTTCTCCTCTTCCCTCTCATCCTTATTTGATTGCACTTGTAAATTTAAAAAATCCAATAATTTTGAAAGTACATATTTATCATGCACATAAAATATCAATCAAGTTGCCACTCTATGCAAGAGTTGATACATGTCCAACCAGTCAAAATATATTGCATGTATGTCAAGTGAAGATTATAGGTATCCTTCCTACAGACAATAACCAGTCAATACCCTAGTATAATCAACAACAAATCAGTCCAAACTTTGGACTTTCAACACTCACAATACCCTAAAAAGCATCTACCACTCAAGTGGTACGATCCAAGCATTTGTCACTAGCAAATAAGCATCAACCCTGTAGGTATATTGTTTTCAAATTCATGACAGCAACCAGTTCACTATTTTCAGCCTGCAAATAAGCTCCAAAACTAAGCATTTAACACTCCAATATCATGCACAAATTCATGATAATAAGGTGATTTTTTGCCTAAGAATATGAGACCGTTGCCCCAATCTTCTATCACTTGTGCATTTCACATCCAAGTATAGCCTAGCAAGATGTCGTAGTTCACTGCCTTCATGACTATGAAGTTAATTGAGAATTGGACTCTCGCTATCCTCAAGGGCCAGTCTTTTAGCACTCCAATCAGTTTGACCTTCATTTCGTTAGCCAGCGTGACATTAAACCTTGAGGTCTCCATAGGTGGGTTACCCCAAGCCTACAGGTTTGCATGGCTGAGTACACTGATTCCTGCTCATGTGTCTACAATTCCCTTTCTTGTATCATCTCCTAATGCGTTGACATGCAATACTGCATGCATCTTTGTGCCTTCCCAAAAATCATTCATGTGCAAAGATATAGGCTTTGAGTTCAAGGTTAAGCTTGGTATGTGTGTTACTTTATCATGGTCAAGCAAGTCGTTCATGTCAAGCTCGTTATGTCGTTCTACCCATTGCTTCAACCCTTGCCATAGCATTAGGTTTTGCTTGAGTAGCCCTCCCAGAGGTAGGGTCATAAGGGTTGAAATCAATGTCGTGAGCAAGTTGCCAACTACCTGATTTTCGTTAAGCTCTACACTCTTTTGCCAATGATCTTGGGCAGTTTGCCCACATGTGGCATCTAAACTCTGTCTATGTGGTGTTATGTGGGGTGCGAATGCGTCTCTTGATTTGAAACAAGTAGGCGAGACTGGTGTGATCGCACTAGAGAGCTCATCGATCTTGTCTTCCATGATGGGTTCCACATATTTTAGGTGCACTCGGGCTTTTCTCATGCAATCCTTGACCTTATCAACCACTTCTAATTGGTGCCTCAGATTGGGATATTCTCCAACCTTAGTACCTCCTTTTTCTAATGTCTTAGGAGTAGATGTCTTAGCTTATGCGTCTGCCTTGCTTCCCCTCTGGTAATGTGGTGGCACTATCTGTCTTAGCATAATCCTCATCTCATCCCGCTTTTTACTTCTTCTACATCTTCTCTTTCCTATTGAAGCTACATCAAGGTTGCTAGGTCGTGGTAATGAAATACTGACTTGCTTTGCTTGCGCTCAGATCATGACATTCAGCAAAATTGGTGTGGCTTTGCCGTCGAGTGTTTTAACTCCAAACAGTCCCAATGATACAAATGGCACGATAGCCAAACTAGTGGATGGTTTTCACCTAGGGCACTCGACATACAGGTGCGTGATTCCACACTCACGGCATCATATATCAACCTTATCTTAACTAGCTTGCTCTCTTTCAGGACATCGAGATGAGATGTGTCTTGGGTGACTACAAGTCCAGCATGGGTTCCTAGTTCTGTCCTCCTAGATCTCTACCTCTTTCCTTGTGCAATGCCATCACTGGCACTGGTCTAAAATCCATCAAGATGGGATTATCCTCATCGTCATACGAGACATAAGGGTTTACGTATGCTTCATCCTCATTCAGCTCCTCTACGTAATGTATTGGAGCATTGCTTGTCAATGGATGAGTCATGATGGGTTTGAGGTGGTCTAGGTATCCCTGTGGGGTTGATGTCCATCCTAGGGATAGCTGGCTTTGAATCATTGGGTGCTAGAAGAGCTAGTGGAGCTCCCCTTTCATAATGTGGCAATCTACTCCCTAGGTAGTAAGGTTGATTGTATGGCTGTGGGTATGGCAATTGCCTCAATGCATTGCATCATGGCCAAACTTACCGCAATTGGCATAGGGTTTGGATCTAGCATCCATGCGCTCAGAAAAGGTGGTTTTCTCCACAATGCATGTAGTGCACATGAGGTTGTTCGTGCCTTCTCATCATCTCTTGCAGCTTAGCCAACTCTAGCTTCATGTCTGCCAACTCTTGGCTCTGATTGACATTCTTTCTCTTCTCTTGGGTGCTTTGGTTAAATCTTTCACTAGCAATTCGGGCTCTTTCTAAGGTTGCGGGTCTTGAGCTCCTCTCTTTGAGTAAATCATCCACTCGTATGGCTTCTTTGAAGACCCTAGCTAGCACATCCCTTTGCAGGTTTGAGTTGCTCACCAAGGCTTTGTAAAGCTCTTCACTTCAGATTCCACTTATGAACACTGTGGAGATTGCTCGTTCATTAGGTCACTCTCTACGGTGGTTGGGCTTTTCTTAAAGAGACTCCGCACATGGGTGGCATAGTCGTGGATATCCTCCTTGTCCTTCTATGTTTGATGTTCATCAATTTAATGATGAGTTTGTCAAAGTATCCTACCTTAGAGAATCTCCCGGTGAAGAAACTCTTGAGGGTATTAAAGTCATTGTGTTCAGCATTATCTAAACTAGTGTACCATGTCAATCCTTTGTCTCTTAGGCAAAGTCTGAAAGCTTGTGCGCATTGATCAAGGTTCATGAGGCCGTTTGCCTCACACACTTGCTCAAATTGCTCCACAAAGTTGTACGGGTGTCAAGTTGCTTAGCAACCACAGGTATCTTGGTTTGGTATCTAGAGTTTGGGGTGATTCCTAGTCTTGCTAGCAATGTAATCGCTAGAGCTACTCCGCAGCTATGTTGTCTAAGAGTTGCTTCGTGAGAAGCTTGCTTAGTGTAAGATCACCCTCTAAGCCTCTCTCCTGCTCAGCATTCGGTCCTGTTCTAGCTCTATTGTTGCGCTTCACGTATTTCTATGTCTTGTCTTAGATTTTGAGCTCGTTGCTTTCAGTTGTAGGCGATCATGCTTTGTAGTGATTCCCTTGTCAACCTTCTCTCCTCCTCTAGATCAACTAATATGTCCTCAACTCATCTACCATGATGCTCCATTTTGGTTTGTAGGTCATACTGGGTCATCAGTTGTTGCTGAGTATCGATTGGAAATTCTCCCAAGTCAAGCTCGTCATTTTTTGGGTTGGCGCTCATTCGTGACTTATTGCTACTGACTTCTTAAGCAACTAGGGTGTCAATCGAATTGATCAAGTTGAGCAAAGCTATTTTCCTAATCGTGCATCTTGTTGCTCCTTAATTGGCTTGACTATTCAAGTCTCTCAATCTTTGATGATTGGGATTGCTGGCCACTGTTCAATGTCTAGGGTCTCCTCCTACTAGTGGGTTCATTCAACTTATCTTATCTTGGGTGAGTTCCTTGTTATTTAAAGTAATCATCAATGTTATGGGCACTCAGATGCTAGTGGTGTGCTCTTCAAGATGCGATGCATGAGAAATCAGGCTTTTAGCTTTTTTGTGCGTGTCAAATGATTAATTGATGCAGTGTGCAAATCCAATGAAAACAATAAAGTGTAGCATACACTTTTCTGATTCTTTCATATGTTTAACAACCACTCTAGTTGGTTTGCTCTGGTCTCTATGGCGTCCTAGACATGTGGTGTGAGGGGTAGCAGGTTAGGTCGATTAATCCAGGTCTTTATCGGGACACAAGACTAAGGGTCAGTGCTGCAATCATTTTTTGGACCGTCGGATCTTAGCTCTCAAGTTAATTGGCTTTATTGTCCCGCTCACTCACCTAGGGATCCAATGGGGTGTCCTATGGCTAGGGCTTGACCTCTACAGGATTCAGTGAGGTTAAAGTTTGTCAAATTTTAAAGTTTTGTTTCTCGTCTGATTTATAGGTTTTTTCATCCGATTCCCAGAATCGATTATCCGATTCAGGCTATTCGATTCAGGCTATCCAATTTTGATTGTTCGATTTTGGGTTGTCTGATTCTGGCTGTCCATTTTTGGGAATTGGACTACACAACTACAAAGGCAAAAATGTCTACAGACTCAATGAAATTCGATGTATCACACTCGATGCTTCCTCCTAGATTTTGGCAAGCTCTAAAATCAAACAATAAGGTGTCACAATCAAAACAACTCACCTATAGCCTCCGAATGCGCTCGGTCAAATGAATGAAATCTCTCCTTGCTTGTTTTGTGCCCGCTATTACAGCCAACACCATGTTGTGTTTTTCTCTGTTTTTTCTAAATTTTTCCTTACCTAAATGTATTCAAATCACAAGTAACAACTTACACCACTCCAATCTACTTCCCTAAATCCAAAAAACCAAAAAAACTTACTTGCAAAGGAGATCAAATAACTCCCTTGCTTCCTACCTATCTCAAGTACCGGTTCGGGGCAAACCCCACTTCAATACTTGATTCAAAGTGCACAAGCACTCAAAGCTTGAATCTTTTGGTCCTGATAATGGAACCAAAATGTGGGAGCTTTGGCTCAACTGCTAAGACCCACAGACCGCTTATTACTTCAAGCGTTTCAAGCTAAGTGCAATGACTACCTCTCACATAGCCATACGCACTCTCACACCTACGAGTGTAGTGAGCCTATCTCCATGCTCGATCAAGTTGCTTCCTCCCTCAAGCGGTCCGGTAGCTCCATGATCCAAGGTGCAAACTCGATCCTCAAGCTCCAAGCTCCATACTCCATTGCCGCATGAGTGTGACAAGAGAATAGAAGAGAAGAAGAAGAAGAAGAGAGGAGAAGATGGAGAGCTTCTCCACCATGGTCCCTCATCCTCACACACTCACTCCCTCACACTGCCTCTCTCAAGTACAAGCTCAAGTAAGCAAGAAGAAGAAGAAGAAGAAGAAGAGAAGAGGATAGCTAGTTTTGGCCACGCACTAGAATGAGCTTCTTCATTCACTTTTTGCCTTTTATACAAAACCCTAATCCTAATCCCCTTTGGACACCCATCCCTTTTTACATAACCAGCCATCTAAGCCTAGGTCCTCTCTTCCTATTTCCTTTCTATTTGCATTGTGCCTTCACCCATACTAGTCTACATTTACAAATTGCACACGAGGGAGCTTGGCGCTCTTTTACAAGGATTTAGAGCGTGCTTATATTTAAATTGCACCTTTTCTATTTAGCGCTTGCCTTGAAATTTTAAGGTTGTCCTTGTGCTTTTGGCCTTTTTTTCCTTCCATTTCTTCAGCTGGGGCCACCCTTTTCTACTTTTCCCTGTGTCTTTTAAATTTTATTTTTGCTTTCTTTGCACTAGGGTTAATATTAAGTATTATTCTTCAACTTCCTCATCAGAGACATGTCATAGAAGATTGTCTAGAATCTCACCATAGCGCTTACTAAGATGTTCTTATTCCTCCCATATTAACGAATGTGTTAGGTATTTCTCATGTTCTTTTTGCAATGTGCCCATGTCAACATGGACATAGATACATGCAAGCAACGTCAACTTAGCATCCAATTCTGTGAGACACTCAATCACGTCCCTATTTTCTAAGCATGCTTGCTCTGTTGCCATTTCTTCTAGGGTCCTTATAGTTGATTTGGGCTTTAGTTTGGTAGGACATTGGGGTTGACATAGGAAAGATTGAAGGAGTGTATGCTTGCTTGTGCTTTCAAGATTCTTTTGTTTATCCTTAGTCTCGATAGCCACCGTGTCTTGTTCCTTATTGATTTGACAGGTGTAGTCACAACAAATGGGTGTGACTATTCTATTTCCACAGTCAATTGGACATCATGCACATTGTCATCCATGGATTGAGTTCTATTTGCAATAGTTGGAAGCATTTATTGGTTGGAATGCTTGGAACTCTTAGAAGCACTCACAAGCTTAGCACTTTTGGGAGAAGTTGGAATGACGATGTCTATGGATTAGTCGTATGTTAGGGCTATCACCTTCTCACTCTTTTCCTTGGTTATCATTTTTGTAGCCTCTCGAGCAGCAGCAGCCGCAGCTATTTGTGGTTGTTGTTGTTTCTTTTGCTTCCCTTTCTTTTTATTGGATAATGCATTTATAGACTTAGGGGATTCTATGCCTTCATCTAGTTTGATAATTGTAGAATTGGAGGGACAGCTCATTAGTGACCTCTTCTCCTTTTGTCTCCTCATGGGTTTCCCTAGGTCAACAAGCTACTGGACAATATTGATAGGGTACGGTGATTCAATTGCTTCTTGTTTTGAGGGTTGAGCCTTTTAACTATCTCTTCTTGATCAGGTATATGGATTATGGGTGTTGGTAATTGTTTGTGTTGCTTAGTGGTCGTCTCTAGGGCTTTAGCTTGTCTAATTGTGGATAGCTTCTCCTTATGGATTATACTCAATATTGCCTCCTTTGACCATTTCTTTTTAGGTTGTGTTTTATGTTAGGTTTGTCTTTCTTCTATTGAGGAGGCACCCATGTGTAGTGTGATGGAGGTGGTCTTGTAGATGGCACGGGCAACCACAACCAATGATTTCCTGCATAGTACCCTTGAGCAAGTAGAAGGGATCATGGAATCGTATTAGCTCTCCGTTTATATTTTTGCTAATGAGGCTTGGGTCTTTTCCATGGTTTTCTATGGTTTTTGTAGGTCCATCTTGCATTGTTGACCTTTCTCCTTAGATTTTTCGTTTGAAGAATGATCTTGTTGACACGTTCTCTTTCTTCATGGTGTGCTTGAAGCAATAGCTCAAGCATCTCCTTGCTTCTCTCACTAGTTGGTATCTCTTTTGAGTCAAGGATTTTCTTCTTACCTTTCCCTTGTAGTTCCCTTATTGAAAGTTGTCATTATCCTGGAGCATCAAATGTATCCATTGCATTGTGTAATCAACCTCACATTTTGTTGCTCAGTCGCTAGAAATCTCTACCAAGAAGCATTTCATTTCCTAAGCTCTCAAGATTTGGAAATATATGCAATAAGGTGAGTAGGATTTTAGTTTTGATAACTATGAGAATTTTGCATTTTCGGAGGAGAGAATATGGTTTTCCCCCATAAGGATTGAGGATTGCATGGTTAGTGTAAGTTTTGGTTGGCCTATTTCAGTCTATACCTCATAGGTCAAAATATTAAAGTTTGCTCCCTCGTCGATAAGAGGATCAACCACATGTGTTTTTGCTATAAGATTGACCCTAAGATAGGTAGGAGGTATTATCTCATTGTCTTTCGAGTCTAAGTTTATAACCCTGACCCTTTAAATGGAGATCTTCTAACTACACTATTGGACATTGTTTGTGTATTCAAATTATGACTCATTTGTGTAGTGCTACTTGTAGCAAATTCAAGGTCACATTCACGAGATGATTCACCTTTGTGCTCCTCTTTCAAGGATGTTGCATTCTATTCAGAGTGAGTGCAACTTGAATGTAATGTGTAGACATTCTTGCATGCCCTCTATTTTTTCCTTGTTTGGGTGTTGGTTTCCCTTGTTGCATCTTGTTGATTTCTTTCTTGGATCTATAGCTTGGGTACAATTGCTCTTTAGTCTTCTTGATGTTCCTTAGCTTTTGACAAATTAGTTTCCCTACAACTCAAGCGATGGCTAAAAGTTTACTTCTCGTTTGGTCTATTTTTTAATGAACTTGATCTCTTTCTTGTCCTATTCCTTTTACGATCAAGTAGCCTTTCTTATACTGATGCGACTATACAGACGCCTAATTCATGATCAAGTATTCAACTTTTCTCACCTAGTGTGGTATCACGGACTTTCTTGGTGTATAGACAATCCCACTTTCAATGCAATGTGTGGCAAGTCATATCACAATAGCTATACGCAGAGGTCCCTTCCAAATAGTTGGTTCTCCCAATTCCCTGCTTACTCTCACTTCTCTAGCCCCATCTTCTACTTGGCTTAGTCTAAGTTGGGTGACTAGCCTAAAGAGGATTGACTTTGATTTTAGGGGTAGCATCACTCAGATTACATGGGGGGCTTGTAGCATGCACGAGGAACTCGAATAGGTATTTATGACTAGAAGGCATAGGCTCTATTAAGACAACTAATGGCACTAAGTGTCTTACCCTTAATGGTGTATTTGTGAGCAATGGGGGTTCTAGCTAAAGCCTAAAGTTCATACATAACGTCTTGATTCCCAATAGAAATCCAAATCAACTAGCTAAGTCTTGTGGAGGATGGAAGGGTGGTCAACTCATGCAATCAGTCAAGAAGGTGGATTCGATCAAGTTGAGCAAATGGGTGGGATTGTGTAGACTCAAATTAAGGGTCATGTAGTTGAAATGTGTTGGGAAATCAAAACATGTGTGGGATTGGATGTAAAGCCTAGAATTAAAAGCAAGATGGAATCATAAACCAAGAGTACTCAACTGGGATGTCCAACTCCTACCTCAATTGAAGCTCAACTTTGCTTCCCTATTTGGTCTTATGGCACAACTATGCTCCTTGGGTGCAGTAGCCTTGTGATGAATCTGCAATATGTCTACTCTTTGCTCGATTGTCGTGGGTTCTGTGTTACTCTAGGAGTAGTTGTTCGTATGGATCCACTTGGATGGCATGACATCACCATGACTCAAACAAATAACTTTAGGGAAAATAGGCTCGGACAGTCAGTGGCACTTCAACACTCAAATGGAGATGACACTTCTACTTGGACTCAAATGTGTTGCCTTGGACTCATTTCTCTCTTGCTCGAATGACCAAAGTGATTCATTTTCATGCTTGGATTGCTTTTTCTCATTCTCAGATGACTCAAGTGTGCACACTTAGATCACTTAAGTGGGCTTTTCTTTCTCACTTAGATGGCTTGGATGGCTTCATTTGGACTCAAATGGTCCACTCATACTTATGAATGGCTTCACTTGGACTTAGACGGTCCACTCAAACTCAGTCGACTTCACTTGAACTCAAATAGTTGTCTTCATTGGTCCAATTGGACTCAAATGGCTTCACTCAGACTCAGATAGTTCACTCAAATAGCTTCACTTGGACTCAAATGGTTGGCTTCACTTGACCTCGGATGGTCCCCTCGGACTTGAATGGCTTCACTTTGGTCCACTCAAACTTGAATAGTTCACTCAGATGACTTCATTCAAACTCAGATGGTTGGCTTTACTTGGACTTGAATAGTCCACTTGAACTCGAGTGGCTTTGCTTGAACTCAAAGAGTCCACTCAAATTTGGACAATTTACTTGGATGGCTTCACTTGGACTCAAATGGATGGCTTCACTTAGTCCACTCTGACTCTGACTATTGACTTCACTCGAACACTTATGGCATTTGGGTTATGCAATGCACTAGGTTCTTGGCAATGTGTAGTTGATAAGACTTTGGTGATATTTTCCCAGAGCAGTTGAAATTTTTTATTGATGATCTGGGAGTAGCCACCACAAGGGAGAGACAATTGATTATTTTATGAAAATGTTTTGAGCGTTGCAAGCAGTTTTGCATTGCTCTTAATCCAAGAAAATATGTCTTTGGAGTGCCCTATGAATTGCTATTATGCCATGTGGTTAGCTCAGCTGGTATTGCAACCCTGAAAAGATAAAGGTTATTGTCGCTATGAGTCCGTCATGTGCTCCTAAAGAAGTGCATAGCTTTACGTCATAAGTCAGATACTATTGAAGATTTATCAAAGCACTGATGGAGAGGATGTTGCCATTGACGAATCTATTGTCCTTTAACTATCTGTTTGTTTGGAGTGACCCATGTCAAGTATCTTTTGAGGATGTAAAGCAAGAACTAGCAAAAGCGCCAATCTTGAAAGCACCCAAAAGGGGTGAAGTCTTCTATATATTTTGAGAGGCCCCACAATGCATAGCATCAGCTACTGTTTAGCCTAGATTTGGAAGGAGAAGTGGTATCATCCAATTGTATTTGCTAGCCATAAATTGGGGATATTTGATATTAGTTATACCTACATGGAGAAGTTTTGCCTTGAGATGGTATTTGCGACAACGAAATTCAAGCACATTATATCCTCTATGAAAAGGTGGTATTTTTTATGAAGGCAGAGGGGTTGAGGCCATTGATAAATAAGTTGCAGCTTAACCATCTAGTAAAATGACTGATCACCTTGTAGGAGTTTGACTATGAAATTAGGAGTAAGCTACCAAAGTTGCAAGGGATTGTTAAATGTCTTGTGGATTTTGGGGAGTTGAAGGAAGTCTTAGCTAAAGGTTTAATACGGCCTCCATCCCATTCTATGCTACCATAACAAAGGAGAGGTTAGAGCTACTTTATCAAAGCTTGAAAAGAGGAAAATTAGGCAATATGCCTTGAAATTTACCTTGACTGCATGAACACTATATCGGCAAGGTGTGGCTATACTACCATTTAAGAAGTGGGGCATCGATTTTGTTGGCCCTATATATCCTTCATCCACTACGTGAAAGCATTATATCATTGTGGTAATAGACTACTTTATAAAGTGTTATGAACATCAAGCTACGATAGGAAAAAATGCCAAGGAAACATCTAGTTTTGTTATGGAACAAATTGTTTGTTGTTTTGGTCCACCAAAAGAGTTAGTGTGTGATCATGGGACACACTTTGTCGTAGAAGCCTTGACAAAAGCTCTAAAAGTTAAACACAATAAAACTACCCCCTATAATCCCCAAGTGAATGGACAAGTAAAGAGTACCAACAAACAACTTATGGGGATTTTATCCAAGACAATGTCCGAGGGTAAGCATGATTGGGATAAGAAACCTCATGTGACTGTCTAGACTTATAACACGACATTCAAGAGAGCAATAGACCACATCCCATTCAAGTTAATATATGGGGAGGAGTGTGTCTTACCCTTGGAAATTGAGTTACCCACTGTGAGGTTTGCTCTAAATTATTCATTAGGTGAGGCAGAAGCATTGCAAGAAAGATTCACTTCCCTTGCACATCTTGATGAAGTAGGATTGTAGGCTCTATTAAATCAAGAGATAGGGCAGAAGAGGATGAAAGCACTCCATGACCTTCGAGCTAAAATATATAAATTTCTGAAGGGTCAGTTGGTGCTATATTATGATTCTCATTGCGAGTTATTTCTTGGCAAGCTAGAACCCAAATGGGATGGCCCATATAAGATCTCATCCATAGAAGAAAGAATGGGTCTACAACCCTTTTAGTGGATTTGCAAGGGGTAGAGTTTTTTTTTATACTTTAAGAAGTTGAAGCCTTACTACGTGTAAGGGCTAACATAAGACTTGGTGGTGCCTTTATAGGTCCTTCAGGATCCAGCTTAAACCTGTAGTGGATACAAAGGTATTCGGATGAGCAGAATCATTCCTTATCTTGAACATCCATATTTAGAGCAATATTAACACCAAGGTCCACTAATCTTATGGATTAAAGGTTATTTTATTACTGAGTGGAAAGATGGATCTTTTACGTGGGATATTAAGGTCTACCTCCATCATTGTCATAGGGTTATTACTAGCGTCCCCATTGAGTTTAGTGAGGAAAGTGAGATTGTATCTATTGTACATCCTCTCCCTCCGCTTAACTTTGACTATCATAAGTATGAGTAGGCTAATCGGTATTGCATGGCCTATCAATGAAGAGTGGGTCTATACTTTGTATTTTGATGGAGCTTCTTGAGGGCCCTTTAAACATGCGACTATCGAGGTGATCATTCAAGATTCCTAGCATAGAATTGTTATGAAAATGGGATTTTATTTAGGCATCGCTTTTAGTTAGGCCTCTCTATACTCAAAGAACACAAACCTCGATCGCCTCACGGCCAGGAGCATCTAAGGGACACACTATCCTAACTTCTATCGTAAATTTTGTGTTTGTTTTAAATTGTAGTCCAACAGTTAAGCCTTTCCCACACTCCTCAAAGGGAGTCCCTATACATATATCGGTGTAAAAACACCTTGTAAGCATAGATAGAAGGAGGCACCCCTTGGATGAATGTCACCGCCCCACTGTAGGTCTCCTATACCTCGAGGATTGGGCCCTCGATGCGCCACTAACACAAATAGCACGTACGTCACAGACTCCACTCTTGTTTTCAAGCGTTCTTGGAGATATAGATATTTTCCTCACTAAACAGTCCCCAAGGAAATTGATCATCTAAACCTACAGCTTAGGTATCTCACAACTCAGCATAGGTCATATGTATAAATACAATTACAACTCATCCAAGAATGACACCATGAGTTGCGTGCAATGCGATTATGTATGAACCATGGTGCTCAATCATTTTATGATTTAGAAATCAACATTATGAGGTGCAAAGACATTTCTTTCAATGAAACTTAAATTATAAACGTCCTATATGATATGCACAACAAATAGATTAGAATATTGAATGTTATCAGCTAATCACCCTCAAAACCCCTCCTCCCTACCATTTAGGTTATGCATGGGTTGATAGGTGTAGGAGACATTTTTTCATGTGTTTTTCTTGTAAAAGTGGTAAAAACTATACTTTAACAAAAAGACAAGGCTGAACTGAGGCTTATTCCTCATGCTCTAGCCATGTTATACATCCACGAACATAAAACATATTTTTTCCTAATTTTCTAATGTAAAAAGTTAACATTTTCTATTTGTCCACTATTTTTCTTCATTTATTTATATTAAAATTCTAATATTTCCTATTTATGGGTTGGGACTAATCACAATCACTGAGAATTGATTTTAAATTCATTTCTAACCCATATGAACCTCGAAATCACAACAAAACTCCCAAAATTTATCATTTCTATGAAAATCACATAATTATGGGTTTTGCGTGTTTCAGTATGAATCATTATATGACTAAATTTTTTGGTTTTCTTCAAGATTTTTGATAGATTTCAGCATTATCAATCAAAGGCAACCATTTTCAAACAATTCCATCAAACATCTATCATAAAGCAAATGAATATATTACTTACTCATGGAATCGTGCTTTTGGAGACACGTATTTTATGGTTGGGAGGCTGCTGACGCTCATTCTTGGCCGTTGACGATCCTTCCAACTTTGATTCACGTGTCTCTCCATTCTTGCATCATCATTTCACCAAAAACGTCCATCTCAGCCTATCCCCCTCTCTTTTACATTGATCCATAAGAACAATCCACAAGAGGAGAGAGGAGAGAGAAATACTAAAAATCTCTTTGTTTAATGCATCAAACTTAGTGATTTCTAGAGTGATGATGGGTGAAAAAAAATTCAGGGTCTCATGCTCTAGAGCATTCCTCCTGATTCCCATGATAAAAAAAACTCATTTATTTCGCCATGAAAGAATGCGCCAAAAAAATGGTACCCCCTTCCCCCCAAAAATATTTTTTTGTGTTTATGGTCCCCTTAATCAAGTCATTAGGGATTAACATTAAAATATCTAGTTCAATCCTTAAGTTTTCACACTGTACGCAAGTGGATATTCTCTTTCAGAGGGGACAAACGAGCTCGAATTCGAGATCCGTTTGGATGGCTGGCCTTTGACATCAAAATCTGTGAACTTGGCATCCGCCATGCACTTTCTGGCTCTCAGATCATATACCTGCTTCATAATGCAAAAACCTTACGGGGATTAAATAGGGGGTTAAACGAACTCCGATCGACAAACTAGGACTTGCGTTGGGTTCTTGGCATCAAACTTTGTTTAGGAAAACTCCAACTCATCGATCCACGACTGTTTCATTTTGCATAAAAATTTGGTATTTTATAGTCTCCAGGGCTCTTTTCCGCTTCAAAAAGGGCCTTTAAAATCCTCTCTCATTGGCGACCATGGGATAGGGCGACTCAACCTTTGAGTCCCATAAACTAATCTGCACAAACAACGACCAGAGAAAGCATCAAGCCACAACGAAATATATACTCAATAAAGTATAAAAACATCTCTCACTCTACCCCTTGGACAGAATCAAGGCATGAGAATGCACAAGAGATAGGCCTAGCATAATCTGAAAAAAATCCAAAGCGAGTTGCTAACCAACTGCTCTAACACAGACTAGCTAAAAAGCCTATCAAAGAGGTCATCCTAGTGGTGGCCTAAACTACCTACTTAACTTTGGACAATTGGACCGGGACCTCCTACTAGGTGAGGACTCCTATAACCTGGTCATCATAATTTTCTTGTAACATATTTTTCTCCCAAGGCTTTCATACACGAGCATGTAAAAAGGAGGGAGCTGAGCGTAGAGTGACCCAAGGAGAACATGGCATCGGCCTTAGGTCTTGATTTGGTACCCAAGAACCTACCAAGCTCTTGCAAGGTGATACTTAAGTATTTTCTTTCTCTCACTTTTGTTTTTGCTCTAACCTTCCTTTTCTTTTTCGGCTAGCTGCTACCCCTAGGAATACAAGGCATTGGCTGACTCGTCCCTAGGAACCTACCAAGCCTCCTCAAGGAGATAATCAAGAGCTTTTAGGATTTTTTTTCTTTTCTCGTTAAGGAGTTAGAACCCCTTTTTACACGCCTCTGTAATTTTATCTTTCAAACATATTTAGATTTTTCTCTTCTTTATACTTTTAATATGCTTCTCTAACTGCCTCACACTAGCAGGGACTCCTAGGACAACTACCTAGCAAGCAGAAAGGACAGGGTTGTTGAGCTAAAATATGCATTACTTGCTTATTAGCCTCTTAAACAGCCCCAAAGCACACTAAAAATGCTCTTTTAGAGTAAAATCCTAAAACGAGGAGCGGTTCAAGAGAGTTCAATGGAAACCCTAAAACGGCGAGCGGTTCGAGAAAGTTTAGTGAAAACCCTAATTTTTGGGGTGCCCTTCCACATCTATAAATAGATAGGCTGCCCCATTCAACCATCATCCGTGTTTTGCAGGTTACACCAGCCCATACAACCTCTGCTGCTGTTGGCGACGACCAGTTTTCAGCCTGCAGCCCGCCTCCATCTGATGTCCGCTGCAGCCACATCATCTTGAGCCTCTCCATTGCTGTAGGTGAAAGCTCTCGGCTGCTGGCAATTGCTCCAAACTCTCCCAGACTACTGTTCAGCATGCTGTCCATTATCTCCAGGGTCAGCCAGCCTGCGTTTTCAGCATTGTGGGCCCTGACACTCTTCGACATTGTTTCAACCTGCTGTTTATAGCAGACTGTGCATAGTTTCCAGCCCTTGATCGGTGGTACACTACTGCGTTTACTAGTTTTCAGCCTCCAGACTGCTGTGTTTTGGTGACCAGCATGATGCCATTCACTATTCCACACTCCTACACTCCGACTGGTGGTCACAAACTTGGGATTCGTCTTCAGTGGATGTCACACTTTGACATTGCTCTGCCCTTGAGCACACTGTACACTCTTACATTCATTCACTTCAGAGTTGTGTTCTCTCTCTCTCCCTTCTTCTGTTTGTGTTTGAGTTTTGAGTTTAGCATTTAGGGTTTGAGTTTTGCCCTCTGTGTCTATGTGTGTGTCTTTGTGTTTCTGTCGTGGTCGTACACTCTGTGTGTTCTCAGTGCAAACACTAGTAGTCTTCTTAACATGTTATCAGAGCTGGTACTCTTGCAAAGAGTATCCTGCGGATATTGTTGAGAGCTAGTCTTTGTGCAAGGCACACAATATGACTCGTAACCGAATCATCACAATGTCTCAGACACCTTCTTCTCCAGTTCCTATGATGTCTTATCAAGCTTCTCCATCATTGGAGGCCCTGAGACGACATTATGGACTCGGTGAGGAGGATCACACTCAACCTTCACCAGATTTCACTAACATGATAGAGAAGGACTTTGAGGAGTACTATCACAACAAGTACGGTGATGTTTACACCCCTCCTACCAGTTTTGCTACCACATCCAGACCGATTGGTGAGGCTGGCCACCTCTTCGATCATGGAGGACATACGGAATTCGAAACGTTTGGCGATCCATCTTCATCATCTCGGCCAAGTCTAATGTCAAGTTTGTACAATTCTTTTGTGTTACATGAATCAAAACCCTCGCATGTTTCTTATTTTGAGGTACAGGATCCAGATGGCTTTGTGTATGTGAACTTCAATAGAGGGGGCTCACGAAGCAGATGAAATTCAGATACATCTATAACTTTTGTTTCATTTGAGCATATCACACACACTTCTCACTTCCCTCCCATCCCACCCTCTTCTATATCACACCTTGATCATCTCTCATCATCTTTCCAAAATCTTGGATTACACTCCACATCTGCTTCACACACCCTAGGGGTTGGATCTTCCATCTCCGCTCCTAGCACCTTTTCCTTCTCCACCCCATTCTCTACCTCTTTGCACCATGGTACTTCGTTAGGGGGAATGCCACCCTTTAACACAGTGCCTCTCACCTTTCAGCAAATGAGCACACCCATAACTCTTGGGTCGAATGTGATGGGTATCCCCCTCACTATCCCCAGCTTCACATCTCCCATGACCACTCATATGCAAGGTTTTCCATCCTCGGCTTATGGTGCGTCTTCACACTCTCCTTGGGTTACACTTATGCAGGGATCCCATCTTCTGCTCCCCATGTTCCCATCCCATCTCCTTCGGTTCCTCATGTGGCTACCATGCCCATGCCTAGTCAGCCCATCCCTACCTATGGATCCACCTTGCACACTACCTGCATGCTTGGTGGGCACTCTGGGACCCATTCCCAAGTGTACTCCACTCCCCCATCCTACCCCCACTACACTTTTTCACACTATCCATCTCCGAGCACTACCACTCCTGTTGCAACGGCCAAGGATACGTTCACGGACAAGACACATTTTAACGGGTCAAATTTCACTACTCGGTCGAATTTCATGCAACAAGTGCTTGAGTCACAGGGTCTTTGGGACCTCGTCATTGGTCTAGAGCCTATGCCGGTCGACTAGCTCACCCTGACTACATCCGTCAATGGAGAGTCCTCAATGCTATAGCCAATGTTGAGCTGATGCAGGGATTACTTCCTGAGTTTCACTCTCAGTTGCAGCACTTCCCGATCACGTCAAAGCGTTGGAGTCACCTTCTCGACCGCTATGTGGCTCGTAATCGTACTCGGTGCATCAATCTCGACTTTGAGCTTCAAGAGTTCTCTCTTAAGGAAGGGGATGATCTGAAATTCAAGCTGGCTGACTATAGGCAATTACTTGCCGAGTTTGCCACTAATGGCTCTCCAAAGTCAGATGATGATAAGGTTACATTCTTCTTGAATTGCCTGCTAAATACTTCCATTTCATTCAACACATCATCTCCCAACCTCAATTGCCAACCTTCTACGAGTTTTGAGTGCCAGTTCTTGCGTTACGCAAGGCTATATGATCAAGTCTACAAGAAATCCTCATCACAGCCTTATTCATAGCAGAGGGGGTTGGTTGTCTCTTCTTTGGGAGGGAAAACCACCAGTGGCAAGAACTTGCTAGATGCAAAGGCAAGCCAATCAAAGGGTGACTCCTCTTCCTTAGATGGAACCAAAGAATCAAGACAAATCTGGCAGCAACTCCCTAAGAAAAATTGGTTTTGCACACACTGCTAGAGAGCAACTCCCTAAGAAAAATTGGTTTTGCACACACTGCCAGAGAGCAGGCCATGTGGACGAGGAGTGTCGCTCCAAGGCCCAAGGTCTTCCACCTAAAAAGCCTCAGCAAACCGCTGCAACTTCACAGTCTAGTGGGGCTACGCCTTCCGCTGCTGCCCCATGTGCTCTTCCAGTCCCCATAGCGACTACTGGACATGTGGCACCTGGATAGCCTCAGCGGCGGCCATCCTTCTCTACTCCTGAAGGATTGGTTGATTGGTCTGCAGGTTCCGATCCCATTGCACTTCATGCATCTATCTCCCCTTCCTCCCCACCTCATCAGGCATTCCCTTGGCAAAGCCCTGCTACTAGACGTACGCGATGGTGGCCACCTTCTTAGACTAGCATGTCTCTAGGTCCTTTCAGATAGCCTAGGTCAGTCTAGCATTCATTTTTTACACTCTTAGAGTCGAGCCCATAGGATTTTTGTCTCTACATTTTAAGTCTTCTGCTGCATTTACTCACACACACATACACATTTACATCTTTGCACTTGTTCCTTTAGTTAGATTTTCATTTTTGTTTTGTTTTGTTTTTGGAGTATCTCACTACTGACCTTTGTGATTGCAAACTTTGATTTCCTTTTCAGGTTTTGTTTTCAGTGTAGGGCTAACATGTAGGTTTGCCTAGTTCTACCTAGGCTGGAGACTTGGGATCTGCGTCGTTTCTTAATGGTTTCATCATCCTTGGAGTTTTGCTCTTCTACCAGCATGGAGACTTCCCCTCCCGAGGCGGATTGCACAGCATCTCTCTTGATGCTATCATGGCGGTGACTTCTATCTAGCTCTTCTAGCTGGGATGCTTCCTCCTCCTCTTCATTCCTTATGGTTCTCGGCACCACACGAAGACCGACATCAGGCTCCTCTTCCTTCTTCGGCATCTACATCCAGGTTGAGAGGGGGTTCCTACCCTTCTTGATATTGTACAGGCTTCAGCACTTTGTCTTCAACATCGGCTTCTCCCCCCTGTTGTACCTTACCCTTTGCATTGCATGATTTCATCATCTTTGTACTAGGGTGCTTGGGCAAGTGAACAATTTCCCCATGAGAGACACTGTCCAAGTGGCACCTGCTGCATGAGCATTCTTTAGCATATAGTATACTTTGCATCTCATTGTGCAGAGCACCACTTGCGCGGATCCTAAGCTGTTTCCACCAATGGCTGTTGTTACCAACCACCATCCTTCTTTATCACACGGATACCTCATCACCTATTTTTTCTCGTCATCGACACCCTAAGTGGATGGGTTAGCTTATACTATTTTGTGATGTGTTGGGCGTACCCTCCCTACTCTCATCTTCTGGGTCACTATTACTCAATTAGCCGCATCCCATAAAATTTACCATGCTTATTTTAAAAAAAAAACAATAATACACAAAGTTCAATGTGGTTCCATCCGCCTTTGTAGGACTTGGTAGGCCACTGGACAGCCGACGTGTACCCTTTGTCCGATGCCCTATCCTCTCTGGGATGACTACTTGGATTTCCTTGGTAAGATAACCATCGCCTTTGTAGTCTTGGTAGACCACTGGGCAGTCGATGTGCACCCTTTGTCCGATGCCTTGGCTGCTTTGGGGTGGAATGCCTAGGGGTACATAAATATCACCATGGCTGGCCTAATCTTGCAGCTCGATTTTGGGCCTGAGATGGGGTGTTGAGCTAAAATATGCATTACTTGCTAATTAGCCTCTTAAATAGCCGCAAAACACACTAAAAATGCTCTTTTAGAGTAAAACCCTAAAATGAGGAGCAGTTCGAGAGAGTTTAGTGGAAACCCTAAAACGGGGAGCGGTTCGAGAAAGTTTAGTGAAAACCCTAATTTTTGGGGTGCCCTTCCACATCTATAAATAGACAAGCTACCCCCATTCAGCCATCATCCTTGTTTTGCAGGTTACACCAGTCCACACAACCTCTGCTGCTATTGGCGACTAGTTTCCAGCTTGCAGCCCGCCTTCATCTGCTGTCCAACCATCATCGACTACAGCCACATCATCTTTAGCCTCTGCATTGCTATACTCATCAGCCAGCCTACGTTTTCAGCATTGCAGGCCCTGACACTCTTCGACACTGTTTCAACCTGTTGTTTACAGCAGATTGTGCAAAGTTTCCAGCCCCCAATCGGTGGTACACTGCTGCATTTACCAATTTCTAGCCTCCAGATTGCTGCATTTTGGTGACCAGCCTGATGCAATTCACTATTCAACACTCCTATACTCCGACTGGTGGTCATAGACTTGGGATCCGTCTTCGATGGACATCACACTCTGACATTGCTTTGCCCTTGAGCACACTATACACTCTTACATTCATTTACAACATTTATTCACTTCAAAGTTGTGTTCTCTCTCTCCCTTCTTCTGTTTGTGTTTGAGTTTTTGTGTTTAAGTTTTGAGTTTTGCGTTTAGGGTTTGAGTTTTGAGTTTTGCGTTTAGGGTTTAGTTTTGCCCTCTGTGTCTGTGTCTATGTCTTTGTGTTTCTGTCGTGGTCGTACACTCTGTGTGTTCTCAGTGCAAACCCTAGCAGTCTTCTTAACAGGGGTCACCAGGACTACTCTCTATCACATGTCTTTAATGCCTGACAATGTCCTAATAGGAGGTAGGCAACTACTCAAATCTCCCCCAGATATACCTAACTAAACCCTAGGACTCCATGCCTTGATTCCTAGTCCCCACAAACAAATAGAAAATAATCCCCACATACACATATAGTACTATTAGCATAAGAGGAAAACTCGGAAAGGCGACAATACCACCTGGAATGGCCACAAGAAGCTCCTGCGTAGCAAAGACTCCCTCCAGGCACTTCGTCCAACTTGTGCGATGCAATCACTAAAACAAAAAAAAATTAAACGTACTTGCACCAAACAGACATATGGCCCTCTTGGCCTTATGAAGTAAAACATTAGAACTCGATAGAGATGGCCCTCTTGGCCTTATGAAATAAAATATTTTACTATCACTCAACATAGTGTACTGCTGAAACAATCCCTTGGTCCTGATGGTACTCAACTAAAGCACAAAACTGACCAAGAATAAGGCCTGTTAGGACCTACACTAAGTGCATTAGGTTATTAGCTAAGCCTCTGCATAAATAGCAAGGGGTGTCTGATGAATATGATGATACACAATTCGATGCATCTAGGACAGAGTAGGAAGGTGCTCACTTGCTACTTGACTCATAACCCAAACTAACTATCGGCAGTCGAAATATGATGTGTCAACAAGAAGACCCCAAAGTAGTCCATGGCTAATGTTAGGAGGTAATTGTAAGGGCTTCCCTAGACCAGAATTGAAAAAGATATCTTCCACGAAAGCATATTTAGCTAGGGAATCTGCAAAGCCATTCCATTGTCGAGGAACTAATTGACAAGTCAACATCTCAAAGATATGCAACACATTCAAGGTTGCACGATGGTACATTTGTAAGATGGGATCCCGCACACTATAGGTCCCATTTAGCTGATTGATTACTAACTACAAGTCACCTTCAACCAATAATCGGCGGATACCACCACATTGGGGTCAGTCCCATGATCAAGGCCTTGTATTCTGCCATATTATTAGTAAAAGGGGGTCCTAAATAGTCTCCCATCTTCATGATAACCCTACGTCGGGGATCTTTAATGACCCCACCAACGCTTGTGTGTTTAGCGGGCCCTTTGGAAGGTCTGCTGTCAAAATACAAAGTATAAACCCAAGCTTCATTGATAGGCCACACCATAATAATCAACTCACTCGTACGTATGATAATCAAAATCAAGTCGAGAGAGAGGATGTATAACAGGCACAATCTCTCCTTCATCACTTAACTCGATAGGAATGCTAGTCAGAAGTCCTTGACAATGGTGGCAATAGATCTTAATTTCCCACGTAAAGGATCCATCTTGCCACTCAATAACCTGATATCCTTTGCTCCACTAGATCACTCGACCTTGGTGGTAACGTCACTCAAGATACAGATGCTCCAGATAGGGAATTATGCATCCCATCCGCTCGTCTTGGTACCTACTTCACGTTAAAGTTGAATCCTGAAGGAGCTGCATAGGCACCAAGCCCAGTGTTAACCCTTACACATAGTAAGGCTTTAGCTTATTAAAGTTAACTTTAGTCTTAAACTCTACCCCTTGCAAATTTGCTAGAAGGGTTGTAGAGCCATTCTTTCCTAAACGTACAATCTTGTATGGTCCATCCCATTTGGGTTCTAATTTTCTTGGAAATAGCTCTTGACGAGCATCATAATACAACACTAACTGACCCTTTGCAAATTTGTAGTTCTTAGCCCAAAGATTATGAAGGGCTTTCATTCTCCTCTTCTCTACTTCTTGATGTAATAAAGCTTGCAACTGAATCTCATCAAGATGTGCCAGAGATGTATACCGTTCCTGGAATGTTTCTTCCTCTGCGTAACCAAAATGGGATTTAGAGGTCGCTTATGATTTTCCTCTCATCGTGTCTTTGATAGACATCACATTGCTTAACATAACTAAAAGTATCTTGGAAAATTGATGGCCATCGATATCCATCACATAGAGCTTTTTGGGTGGTGAGCCGGCTAGCAAAATGACCCCCATATGTTGAATCATGTTACTCCTCAAGAATAAATGGTACCTCATCAGGTACTACACAATGACAATAGATATCATCTACTCCTCTCCGATACAAGACACCCGCTATAATCAAAAAGTGTAATGCTTGTTGCTCGATCTTTCTCTTTTCAAACTCCGATAAAGCAACCCCAAATCCTCCTATAGATAAATAATGTGTTATAGTTGCATACACGAAAGGAATGTATGTTATCGATTTTAAATAGACCTTCAATATCACTTCCTTCAGCCATAATTTCCTTTGGCTCCCCAAAATCCACAAGACATTCTACAATACCCTGTAGTTTCGGTGGCTTGCTCCTTATGTCATAATCGAACTCCTGGAAAGTGATTAACCACTTTGCTAAATGGTCATTTGACTGCAACTTGTGCAACAACAATTTGAGTCCTTCCGCCTTCATAAAGAATACTAACATCTCATAGAGAATATAATGCCTAAATTTCTTCGTCTCGCAAAGACCATTCCAAGGCACAATTTCTCCATGTACATATAATTAACTTCAAATATCCCCAATTTCCTACTAGCAAAGGCATTTGGATGATACCATCTATCCTCCCAAATTTGAGCTAAACAATAGTTGATACTATGCATTGTGGCTGCTGAAAATATATAGAAAACTTTGGCACTTTTTCTAATTCTTGCTTCATATCCCCAAAGGATACTTGAAGGCTTCATTCCACTCAAAAAGACAGTTAAAAGATAGAAGGTTTGTTAGTGGCAACGCTCTTTTCGCCAATGCATTGATAAATCTTTGATAATATCTACTGATAAAACAGAAAGCTACACACCATTTTTGGAGTACATGTAGGCTCATAGAGACTATAACCTTTATCTTTTCACGGTCAGTCGTAATACTAACTGTACTAACCACATGGCTGAGTAACAACTCATAGGGTACTCAAAATAAGCACTTTCTAGGATTAAGAGCAATGCAAAACTGTCTACAATGCTCAAAACATTTCCTCATAGTAATCAATTGTCGCTCCCTTGTGGTGGTTGCCCCTAGATCATCAATAAAGACTTTTAACTCCTCTTGGGAGATATCACCAAGGGTCTTATCAATTGTTTGTTGCCAAGACCCAGACACATTACACAGACCAAAGGCCATCACATAATATGCAAAGCTACCAAAGACAATAATAAATATCATTTTCAATTTGTTTTCCTTCTCAATAGCCATCTAGTTATATCCAACAAAGCAACCCATGAACGAATATATTTCCCTACCTGCAAATTGATCCAAAATTTGGTCAATGAATGAGAATGGGTAGTAATCCTTAACTGTCTCAATATTAAGCTCTCTGAAATCTACCAAAAACCGAGCCTGGTTGTTCTTCTTCTTCCTGATAACAACTGGTAAACACCATTCCGTGTGTTGAATCGAAAATATCAGACTAGCCTTTCATAGCTTTCTCAATTCTTAGAATAGCCCATCCCTTAATTCAAAAGGCATTTGTCTTACTTTCTATCGTATAGGGCGGCTTCCTTGCTTCAAAGGAATCGTATGAATAACCAGGCTAGGAGGAATGCCTCTCAGCTCACCAAGCAAAAATATTGTAGAATTCTTGAATCAATGACACATAGTCTTTCCTTTCTTCCGAACTAAGCATGGACCCTAATTTAATTGGCCGTGTAGCATTCATCATACGAAGGTCAAGCTCAATTCCATCCGTATCCCTTATCCTTTACCGAGCCTCTATTGGCTCATTCAAAGTCACTTGGTAGATATCCTTTGTAGTGGACCCCTCATTGGATTTTTCACTTGATGGTATCTCACTAGCAGATGGAGCATCTAGCGTATCAAGCTATGATGAAGATAAATGAACTCTCTCACTCTAAGGAGATTCACGATAGGCATCTACTACTATATGTCTAGCACCTCGACCAAAGATCAATCACCCAGTGGGTATATCAACCTGATAGTCTGCTTCTAGGATCCATGGCCTGCCAAGCAATACTTGAGAGCTAGGTCATCATGCAAACCTAATGACCCTAAAGTCCAGAATCCATTCTACACTAGCAACGGTCACATGGACTTTAGTGATGCAAAACCTTTGGGTTGTCTTAAATTGTCATCAACCATTCGGAGGATCATGGATGTATCTTTTTTTATTTCTAATCATAGTCTCTCCATCAATTCTGAACTCGTAATGTTGACATAGGATCCTATGTCCACAATAGCATGGTCCACTACTATTCCATCAACATATGCTACTACCCTTAGACAATGCTTTTCAGCATGCTCAAACAAATCATCTCCTACTCGCGCTATTCCCAAGGGCTCAACAATATACCTAGTGCATAGAATCTTCTTAAATTTCCTTCACACTCCTAGAGACAACTTAATCAACTATATATCCTGCTGAGCCATGATAGTTTCCTAGCAAGCTTCCACGTTGATTTGGTAATTTGAAAACAATAGGAAACTTCTAGAAACCCCTTTGATATGAGCTTCCAATTCCCCACCAATTTGTGTAGGGTTCTACTGATCAAGGTGCTGGAAGAAGTGATCAACATTGGAAGCACGCTACTAAGGGAAAAAGGGGGCAAAGACAGAGAAAAACCCCACCCTCTAGGGCACATAGGAAGCATAACTTTGGCAAGACAAGGTTTTTGAGGTCTCGAGATCAATGCTAGGCTATGAGTGCCAGTCTACATGGAGAAGGCACCTCTGTGACATAAATATGGACACTTGGGTGGCTTTCTGCAACACCCTCCCATTCGAATGCAACAACCCGACATTCATGCCCTGCCTTCAAAGAATGGGTGTGGATTTTGATCCCAATGTCCACGGCTGGTACGACTTCCCCGTAATCTACAATGCTAACTGTACTAAGCCTGAAGAGGCCCTTATCTTCATCCCAAAAAATTTGTGTGACTCTATAGTCCGTTTGTAGATGAATTCTCCTCGTGCCTCGACCCTGCATTCATTACTATGTGTAATTACCTTAGGCTACTTAAAATACTACTTAGGCAAAATCCCACTACACGAGAACGCAACCTTCCACCCCTCTACTTTGATCCCAATACCATAGACAATTGCGCCATAGCTCGATGAGATTGATAATGTTACACTTCTGGCTTTATTTTGTTTATCCCTTCTAGAAGATATGAGTGATAGTTTCTTTACGCATTGCAATCATCCATTTCTCTCTACCACCACTCTGCAAGTTCGCCCGAACCTCAAAAGGTACTTGCAGAGTTGGCAATTTCTGAATAAATCTCTTAGGTCCCCTTCTCCACCCCACTCCGACGACGAAGCTTAGCTCTCGTCTTGCCTATGTAATAAAAAAGAAAAAGAAAAAAAGAAAGTGCAAAAAAAAGAGAAGAAGAAGAAGAAAAGAAAAAAGAAAGAAAGAAAGAAAGAAAAGAAGATGCATAAGAAAGAGAAGGAAAGAAAGAAAGAAAGAAAGAAGAAAGCAAATAAGAAAAGAGAAGAAATCACAACGAACCGTAGTTTACCCCACATAGGCCACAGTCACTACACCTAGGGGTTCTTAAGTTAGCTGCGTCCGGTGGCTTTGGTTAGCCGGATCAGTCCCTGACCCCCTAGCCTTGTTTTTTCCCACTTCACGCTTAGGGCACATCAAGGGACATACCTAGAGAAGTATCACTCGACCTGTCACCCTAAGCTACACACACCACACCCCCCTTATGCACAAACTGGGTCCTCAAGTGTGGGACAACACCTAGGCTAACCTAACTCCCAGCTCCACTAGCACAAGCACAATGCACCACACGTCAACGGAGACACACCCCCAGGTAGTGTGCATTCTTTTCTTTTCAGGTACAAATAAAGGCTCCAACTCCCCAACTTCGGAGGCCCCATCATCCATGCAATGCGCTCTTGGCCTCCACCACCTTAACCGGTTGATCGATTTCTTCCCAAGACTAGTTCCCCCGAGACCCCATCATCATTGACTCACACGATTGCCCTTTTAAATCATTGAACCTTCACCAACTAGAAACCGCAAGTGTCCTAGAACTAGCACCTGTCTAGGAGGGAGGTAATCTTATACGACATGTCACCATGTAGACGAAACAAAGTAGAGGCAGATCGAGGTAGCCCCAATCAAAAATTGAATGAAGAAGCTCATGTGGAACAGTGCAGGAGAAGGCAAGTTTAGAACAAGAGGAAGCTCCAACTACTTTGGCAAGGTCCTCTCAAGGATGAGGGAGGCCTGTCAAGGATGAAGGATGCTCTCTCAAGGATGACGAAAAGTACCAAAGATTCTAGTAGCATGCTTAGAAAGGATGGAGACAAGCACCGAATATTCTAAAGGCTCTCTCAAGGATGAGGGAGAAACTACGAACGCTCTCGTAAGAAAGTGTGAGGCGCAATGTAATTCATTTTATAAGGCACACATGTTTGCTCCGGTGCAAGTGGTGAACTCTATACGGACAGAGGTAAAGGGATAATGCAACTTGAAGGGAATAGGGAAAATGCCATGTTAAGATCGCATCATCGCAACCTTGGAGGGCAAGAGGGGGATCCAACACCATCTTAAATTTCAACGACGGATTCCACCCTCCGCCAATCTCTAGGGGGATCCGTCCAACACCATCTTAAATTTCAAGGGGCAGATCCATCCAAGGTTAGCGTCAGGGAGGGACTCACCCCAACTATATCTTCAATTTCAAGGGCCCATCCATCCAACACCATCCCCCGCAAGGGCTTGTATACCAACTCAAATAATCCATCTAACTACACCCATCACACCTTCCAACTACTACCCATTAGTGCCATGGGACTAGCACTAAGCTAGGAGGGGGGTAATGTTAACCTCAACACAAGAAGAAAGTGAAAAAAGTGGAAAAGTGTAAGTCGAGACCTAAAAGAGGTGGCCCAGGAGGAAATCAGACACAACGAAAGAGGCAGGAGGGAGAATTACTAAAAGCACAAAGGTGGCCTCTAAAATCAAGTCAAAGGAAAAAGCACATTTTTAAATGCAATGCGCCCCTAAAACTATTGTGAAAGAGTGATAGGCTCCCTCCTGTGCAAGTTGTAAAGGCAGATGGGCGGTAGAAAGGAAGCTAGGAAGATAGGAGGACAATGGGAAAGAGAGCCTACAACTAGCCATGTAAAAATGGGGATAAGGGGATGATTGTCTAAAAGGGATTTAGGGTTTTGTATATAACGTTGAAAAGTGAATGAAGAGCTCATTCTTTGGTGTGTGGAAAAAGACTCATCTTCTTCTCTCCTTCTCTTCTCTTTGCCTGTTTGTGAGTGCAATGTTATGGCTTCTTGATCAAGTTTAGAGAATGCAATGTTCAATATTGAAAGGCTTGATGGTACAAACCTTTCATGCATCAATACCCCCAAACAAAACCTGTGTGCTAAACTCACCAATCAACTACTGCATGCACCCAAGGAGCTAATCATTCAATAGAAAAGACTGATTAAAATATAAAGGCAAGCGAGCGAGCAAAGCCTTGAAGGCATGTACCATTCGATGAGTCGTTTCCAAAACCAAGGGGTAATGATCTAAAAGGACATGATGCCTCTCCACCCACATGTCAATCTTAGTTGGAAGAAAATAATCACTTTGGCAAATGTACATTCTATCCAAATGAGCCTGTTGGTCTAGAAGAAGCACATAAAGATGATCTCTCTACTTATAATGTTGGAAAAAGAGGATGTGTCAGTCTTTGAAATAGCTATGCTTGCGACATTGTTGGCATCAAGGATATACACTCATCATTGCTACATGTTTCTTCTTTCATCTTGTGGAATGTATTGTGTTGAGGCATACATATCTAAAGTATGAAAACAAACATGTTTTTCAATATTATAGGATTTCAATGTGTGCCAAGAGGATGAGTTGCTCATTGATTTATGTGACTTGTTAAGAATAAGTCAATGTATGACATAGTGCAAAGTACTAGTCGATAACACTCTCTCCAAATTCTTTCAAGTTGCAATGGCTTCTTTCTCTAATTGCATTCTATTTGAAAAGAAAATATATTCATACATTATTTTCTCCATAATCCTAACAAAAGCATGCAAAGAGAAATATGAACACATTCCAACGAAATGTCCAAGGCAGGCCTCTATGTGGGATCTTATTTATCACTTGGTCAGTGTAGCAGTTTCCACTCTTTGCTAATTCTTCTTACCATCCTTTCCTTTCACCCTCTCCGTTGTCAGGTAGTATAGGCACGGAAATATTGCCTTCAATGAAGAGCCTCTCACCATGTTTTTGCCTATTAGTGAAGTGTGGAATAGTTGTGTGCATGAAGAAGAGATATAAGACCTCAAACATTTCTTGGGAATTTAAAACATAGAAAAGTCACCAGATGTGGTGCTATGATTTAAGACTAAAGTTTCTTTCGTAATTTTTTTCAAATTGTAAAGATTTGTTCATCATAGTGACACTAACCCTTTCAAGGTTTGCTCCTTTAATAACTTCATGTTCATCTTGTTGAAAAACTGAAGTTTATCATCACATTCTTCTATTGTAGTACATCACCATTGTAGACTTCCCCTTCATAGATCTAAATAGTGATTGTTGAGCTTTGTGAACTTAACATTGCGTGCATTTTTAATCCCCAGCTTCAACATCTTTGCACTTGTGACATGTGTAGAATGCCCTATGAGCTCCAAAACCTTACTTTTCATGCATGTATTAATTTAAAAGGTCTAGGAGGAGGCATAATTTTGTTTCTTCTTAGCACACAACTCAATCCATTTGAACATTTTAGAGTAAGTCCTTGTGCTAATGCTTATCCTATCACAAATGGCTTGTGCATTGATATCAAAGCACTCATTTGAGGCATCTTTTAGTATTGACAAGATGAACTTCTCTTTTACAACCTTGAATTTTAGGTTGCTGAAAGGATCTTCGAATGTGCTTGCTTTCAACAATCTGCGAATGGATGATCCAAGCTCTACCTCACCTATATTTTTCTTTTGAGTAACTTTGCAAGCCTCGATACATTGATTTCGTTGATCATTATTTTTAATAAATTAATTGATTGGTTTTCTCTTTCTTTTACGTATCTTTTGAAGGTCTTCTAGTTGTGACTTTGACTCCTCATACATAATGCCAAGATTAAAAAGAGCAACCTTTATTGTGTTTATTTGATTACTTTTTTGAGTTAGTTATCCATTTAGTTCCATAACTTGTCCTACTAGCTTGGAGTTGATAGTTTTTTATGGTCTGAACACCTTCAATGCTTAATCACTAAGACAACTTGTGTAACCAAGCTATCCATTAGCACCATCAACAAATATATTTTAGAAAGTTTTTTATACTAGAGAAAGTAAGAGGGTTATTCGTGAGCGGATTAATTGGGCAAATTAATTCATCCACCCACATATCTACGTGTTGCAATCTCATGTCCTTGTAGCTCTTTGAACCTCTAGGATTAGTATGGGCACAATGTGTACTCTTGAATAAGGGAGCATATTCAGCCTCTAGCTCAATGTGCAACTTTATGTTTCCCATAATGTATTGTTGATTGACTACTCACTTAATTTGGAGAGATCGCAATGGAGATACACAAACTAGTTGAATGAAAGTTGGTTTATGGAATGATCAAAGAGAATAATATAATAGAGGTCAAAGGAAATGGGGTAGTTAACTAAAGTGTGTGAAGGTAGACTAAATAGATAGAAAGAAAGGATAGGTAGAGCTCTAAGAAAAGTGGAATGGAGTAGGACTCAAAGACAAGGAATATTCAAGCATTTTTTATTTTATAAATTTTAATTTTTACCTCCAAAAATATTTCCAAAAAATGTGAAAATTGACAAACAATTTTTCTTTTTCACCACAAGGTAGCATTAAAAGAATCCCTATGCAAAAACAATATTGGAAAAGTGGAGAAAGAATATGATTATTTTAATATTCTTATCTCTACTTTTCCTTGTATTAAGGAAGAGAGAGGGGGGGGGGGGGGGGCTAAAAGGCCCAAAAAAGAGTTCATTTTTTTCCTAATGGTCCTAGGGTCGAGATCACTCCTACAAATGGGATGCTTGTCCCTTTGCCTTAGCTCATTATTACAAAGTGCATGCATGATGTGCATGGATTAAAGTAATTGTTAACCTACCACCCTTGTGAACCTAAAGGGAGTTTAGTACTTCCTAAGTCATACAAGGTCCTATTTTTCTTGAACTACAATAATTTCAAGATCCTTGTACAAGTTGCTTATGATGGTTCATGTGGATGGTGGAATGTAATAAGACTATGAGATACTAAAGATCTTGCTAAATTACCACACCAAGCTTACAAGCCCCTTGACTAGATGGTCACATTTCATGTGCACGCGATTGCATTGAAGATAGCTACATGAGAAGTATCGTGCCAACCTAGTGAAGGAAATATTGATTTTTAGTGAGCTTCACTAATTGGACAGCTAATAAATATACATATGAATTCCACTAGCATAAAAAGGGGAAGACCTAGAGATGGTATACACCATTAAAAAATTTGACACTTATTTTGGCCACACCACTTATGTTCTTTTTTAACCATAAAGCTAAGTTATACCTCCTTAATAAGCCAAATGCGTAGTGGTGATAACATGATGGGTACTATTGTTACTTGAGTTTGACACTTGGTGTTTGTAAGAAAGAAAATCAACACTCTATGCTTGATTACATGTCCTAAGTGACAAGTAGAGAAGCTACAAGGGATGTATGATAATCTCCATGATGCATGCTTCATTAATATTGAATATGAATCCCAACCATTCAAAGGACACATTCTGCCTTATTGGGTAGATGACATAGTTCAAGTTTTAGAGGATGGTCTACCTAAGTGACTCATCTCGAAGGGTGAAAGGAGAGGAAATGAGAAACTCAATGGACAACCATGTGTCCAAAGTGACAAGTAGTGAAGTTATGCTAGGGATATACAAAAATCTCCTTGACACACACTTGTTTCAAATTGAACTAGAAAACCAATTATTCAAAGCATGAATAATGCCTTAGTGGTGGGAAATTAACATAGTTCAAGTTTCAGAGAATGGACTTGTTGAGAACTAATCTAGAATACCATATCGAAAAGAATATTGATTAAAATATTTCCTTATCAATTTGATTTCAAGAAACAACTAGGCTAAGATGTCTTGCTTATGATGTGTTTGTTAGCACAAATAGTAAATGATTTGATGATCAAATAGTAAGTGGCCGATTCAATGTGAAGATTACAACTTTGAAAATTGTATGATTCATCAAACATTGTATGAGTGGTAGCATAGCAAGATGCCAATCAAGAAGGATGGGATGGATCTAGTGCTAATTATCACTCATCCACCTTTCTAGAAGTGATATATTGACTATGTAGGACCAACAACCCTGATAGAGAATAGATCCACATGAAAAAACAATGCTAGAATGATAGCTAAGTTCTTTTATGAGTAGGCAAATTTTCGATTCAATTGCTCCCATTGAAGAAATTTTCGATAAAAATGGAAGAGAAACTATTGTCTACATTTTTGTGATCCATGGAAAGTCATCCTTGTACTAGGAACAAGCCAATTTGCAAACAAAAACCTAAGACCTAGGACTAGGACAACAAGCTCAAGGCAACATTACGGGAAAATAGGAATGCCTATAAGATAATTATTGGGAAAATGTTACTTAGAATGACCTATGAGACTAACATGATCATGTCTTTGTAGTTCTTAGTACCCACTTAAGAATAGTAATGCAAGGGAGGTGGGATGGAAATTATTGAACCACAAGGCTCATAGAGCTTGAAAGGCTCACCAAGACTAGGCTTCAAGCAATGCATGCCCTAATAATAAACAAAGCAATATAGAAGCATTGATATGATAAGGTGACCTAATGCATTTGGAATCAATCAATGGACATAATAGAAAATGAAGTTTCAAGGACTAGGACCTTTTTGAGTGTTCTCCATAAACAATTCAATGAGCATCAAATTGGAGATTGGAGGGGAAGGAATTGGATAGTTCGATAAAAGTAGGATCATCCTCTAAGAAGCTTGTAGCATGGACCTCCAAGCAAGAGGAAATTAACTTAAGAGTAGTCTAATAAAGCTTGAATTTGAAGTTGAGAGCCAACAATACCACCCATTGCAGAGTTAGGATAGGAGAGTTCACTTTGGTACATTGATTGACGAAGGATTGAATTGTAATGTATTAATGTACAATGCTTGTGTACCAAGATAAAACAACTTGAATTGAATCCTACTACTTTGAAATATCGACCTATACATTGATCAATTGTACACACAATTAGAAAAGTACAAGGTTATAATCACTATGAAAATTAAATATGTTGCCATATTTTTTAATATTCTACCTAACCATGAGGATGTTTGGAAGAGGTGTTGCCTGGTGAGTAGTTCAAGCTCCACACAAGTTATATACACTAGTCCTTTTTATTTGACATTTTGTAAAATGTGAGGCAAATGAGACAACTAAAGCTATTATGAGAAAGTAAAGCTATCATGAGATATGAAAAGAATGGAACCATGTAAACATAATAAAAGTGGAGGGCTCCTCTCATCAAGGGGCATATCTTACAAGTACCAATGAATGTGTCATTTTGTGATAATCTATCACACAAAGCAAAATGTCATCTTCTAGAATTTTTACAAGAATAATAAACACAAAGTTGTAGGATGAGAAATATGTTGTTCCAATGACATACAATAGGCAAAAAAGGCCACATGCATAGTTAGAAATTCTATTTGAATCATCAAGAACATGTCATTAATATAGAGAAACATGAAGTGTACTAGGTTCATCAAGAGGGACGATTTGATTACCAAATTGAGCAGTAGTGGATCTCCAAATTGAGCAATAGTGGAATGAGGAGGTATACTGGAGATATTCTATCTTCCTCAACTACCTAAAGGTAAATTCCCCTCCAACAAGAATGCATTACACAAAAAATATGCAAAGAAAAAAAGGTGCAAGAGACATAAGGATCTATATTCCTAGTAAGTAATTCCACATGTATTCTTTAGAATATGTCACACTTTCATGTCTTCTTCTAAAGAGAATATGGCTGATTGTAGGAAAATGATACCTCCAGTGCATTTTTCCTCATGACTCATTCTTTGGTAAGGAGTCAAGGTGAAGCCACAATTTCTAAAATGTTTTGATGATATTGATTGGCCACCCTTTAGCCCTACAATGATACTATTTGTGGATGATAGCATAAAGAAGATGTAATGTAACCCACCTAACTCCTTTACATATCCATTTACATTTCAAAGAAATCCCATGGATACCATCCTCTTCAAACACATGCCTTCTATTTGATTAAGAAAAATCCCTTCAATACTATCTTCTTGGAATACATGCTTCCATGTTTGATTGAGTTAGCAAGTTCTCACGGGGGAGTCTAGGAGTTTGTTAGAGAACACCCATTTCACCCTCTAGCAATGGACAACTGGATTGATATTTAATATTTGCAATAAATATGTTCATTTGCTTTGCACATAGTAGTTCACTAACTTGCAAATGTATTTGTGGATTTCGTATTTTTTTATAGTTTTTGTAGCAAGTTTATGCAATACAATGTAAAATATATCGATAAATTAAAATATTTGATTGTCGAAGTTTGGATTTTAAGATGAAGAATCCTTGAAATGAATAATAGCTACAAGTAATAAAGCAATATGGAGCTATATTTTATGAAGATTGTGAAGCCATTGCTTGCAAGAGTCTATTGTAAATAAATGCATAACTTCAATCCATATATGGGCCTAATCAAAAGAGAAAGAGAGAACAATGTGCAAGTATAAGTGGATATGTCTGTATTTTGCTCATGTGTGCATAATTAAAATACTAACACATCAATATATAACTATAAAATACGTGCAAAAAAGGAAGAGAGGGGGGATTTGAATGCATATGTAGTGTGATATCTCATATGTATGTATAATTGAACCATTGACATTGTGATAATATTATAAAAAATAAGTAAATAAACTTAATCTAGTGATGTAAATAAGTTAAGGAGAGAGAACTACTAATGCATCATTAGAGAGAGAGAGAGAGAGAGAGAGAGAGAGAGAGAGAGAGAGAGAGAGAGAGAGAGAGAGAGAGAGAGAGAGAGAGAGAGAGAGAGAGAGAGAGAGAGAGAATGATAAATGATAGAGTCAGGGGTGAAAAAGACAAAGAGAGAGAGGGTGTTATTGAGGGGGAGGAGGAGAGGGAGATGTATGTTGTGGGTCTCCAAGATAAGAGAGAGAGAGAGAGAGAGAGAGAGAGAGAGAGAGAGAGAGAGAGAGAGAGAGAGAGAGAGAGAGAGGTTATTAAGGGGAGTGAGATATTGGTGGCTAGTCTCCAATATATGAGAGAGAGAGAGAGAGAGAGAGAGAGAGAGAGAGAGAGAGAGAGAGAGAGAGAGAGAGAGAGAGAGAGAGAGAGAGAGAGAGAGAGAGGTTATTAAGGGGAGTGAGATATTGGTGGCTAGTCTCCAATATATGAGAGAGAGAGAGAGAGAGAGAGAGAGAGAGAGAGAGAGAGAGAGAGAGAGAGAGAGAGAGAGAGAGAGAGAGAGAGAGAGAGAGAGAGAGAGAGAGAGAGAGAGAGAGAGAGAGAGAGAATCAATTATGGTTCTGAGGAGGAGGAGGAGAGTAAGATGTGGTGGTGTAGTGGCGGTGCTAGTGTAGTAATGTTATTGAGGGGAGTGTGATATCAGGGGTTTGTGTCCTCAACATATGAGGAGAGAGAGAGGAGAATTGTATGTGGTTCTAATGAGGAGGGGGAGTGTAAGATGTCATGATGATGGTGGTAGTGTTAGTGGTGGTGGTGGTGGTGGTGGTGGAGGAGCAACAACATTGGTGCTTGATATATGCCCAAAAGAAAAAGAGGACCAAGTGGACTATGTGGAATAAAACTTGATGTTGCCAAAAAAAGCTCGCCCTAAAGCTTGTTTCTTGCACGTATTCTTTAGATTTAAAGGAGTGGAAATCTAAGTTGGAGTCATATTTTGACATATTCTCTAGATTATATTATTAGAAAGTGCACTTTGCTACTCTTGGAAAGATTTCAAGGCAAAGATGGCTCAAGTGTTTATGTCCCTATTGAAAAGGAAAAATTGGCCAAGCGATGGTATTATCTAGACCAAAGAAGTATGAGTGTTAGATAATATACTAATCAATTTCTAAATCTTACCATGTATGTGAAAAGTGTGAGTGATGATGTAAAGTTGCACAAATACGTTTATGGTTTGAAGCCTAACCTCTCAGTTGATGTTATGACATAGAAACCAACCACATTGCTCTATGCAATTGAACTAGTTGAAAGGTATGCTTGCATGAGTATAGAAAGGATGTTCCTCCTCAACCCACTTTTGGATAGCTTAAGGTTGTAAATAGGTAGGGAAACTTTGGGAGAAATGTTGGTGGATCTAGCATGTCTTTTGGTAGCACTAAAGTTCCTATAGCACCCTTTGATGCTTGAAGGAAGCAAGTGATTCTGAGATAGCAGTTAGCCCTAAAGGTGAGCATAAATAAGGTAGCAATAGACTCCGAATTAATTTAGCAATGGTGGATCAAAATTCATACCCATGAATCTCTTTAGAGAATGGAAAGGAAAGAGACTATGGTGATGAGGACTTTGAGCAATATCAATTCTATGATCCATCATATGGTTTTCCTTTTGACCTAGGTGGGAATATACAATTTGATTTGGGCAGGATTGATCTATACACCGCTACTTCTACATTTTGCTCTATCTCTATGGATGCTTTGACAAGTTGTAGGAGCCCCAATACACTTTGTATGCATGGTACCATCCATGGAAAATATGTTTTCATTTTGATAGAAAGTGGTGGTACTCATAGTTTTATAAATAAGTCAGCTATTCATAGGCTAAAATGTCTTTCCATAGATTGGTTCATTGAAGGGTCATTTTTAGCTATTGATGACACACTTGTTGATGGAAAATCTATCCATTTGCAGGGAATCTATAGCAAATCTCATTTTCAACTTATCATTATAAAAAAACTCAAGGAGTTCAAAAAGCACTCTCAGATATTTGTATTACATCTGAATAAAGAGGTAGCAGATCAATCCAAAGATTTAGGGGACAATTCAACATTGAAGGCTCTTCTTGAGGAGTACAAGGATTTGTTTCATGTGCCTACAACAATACCTCCTAAGAAAACAATTGATCGCCCTATTGATTTGGATTTCACTCCAAGCCAGTGAATAAGCCACCCTACAAGTTGTCAAAATGTGAGTGTAAGGAGGTTGCCAAGAAAATCACGGAGCTATTAGAGATAGGATTCATTGAACCTAGTTTTTCACTGTATGCTTCACCATTCTTGTTAGTAAAGAAGAATGATGGATCTTTCAGGGATATGTATAGATTATAGAGATCTTAACAAGATCACATTAAAGAACATGTACCCTATTCCTAGAGTGGATTGTTTACTAGATGAGCTCAAGGGGGCTAAGTATTTCATAAAGATAGAATTGAGGTTAGGTTACCATCAAATTCCCATGAGAGATGGTGATGAGATGAAAACAACATTTTTTACCATTTCTTGGTTATGCCATTTGGGTTTACCAATACCCTAGCCACTTTTTGGAGTCTAATAAACATGATAAAACAACCATTTCTCTTCAAATTGATCTTAGTGTTCTTCCATGATATACTTATTTACAACATGTCATTATTTAGAACCACCTCTTTCATATGAGGAAGGTATTTGATGTGCCGAGATACCACAAACTCTTTGCTAAGGAGACGAAGTGTTCTTTTATATAGACAAAGGTGGAATATGCGGGACATAGTGAGAAAGGTATCTACGTCGATCCTAAGAAGATGCAGTGTGTCAGAGATTGGCCAACATTTGCAAACACTACCTCTATTAGAGGATTTCTTGGTCTATCCTCATTCTACTATAGGTTCATTAAGCATAATGCAATGCATAGTAGCTCCTTTGATTGATATATTGAAGAAGAAAGCTTTCTTGTGGGGTGCCATTATAGATAAAAGCTTCAATTAATTGAAAGCTCCACTCACTTTTGCTCATATTCTAGTATGACTAGATTTCTCTAAGGAGTTTACTTTATAGTGTGATGCTAATGGTAAAGGCATAGGTGTTGTATTGTTATGAGAGCATGGTATTATTGCTTTTGATAATTACAAGCTTATAGATAAAAAGATAGCTATGAATGTGTATGACCAAGAAATGTTGCCTTTAATCCATGCAATCAAGAAGTGGCACCATTGTTTGCATGGCAGTCAATTTAGGGTCAAGAGTAATCATAGGGTCCTCAAGTATTTCCTCACTTAATCAAATCTCACTCTTAACAGCATCAGTGGAAGGCTACACTACAAAATTATGATTTTGACATCACGCATACAAGGGGCAAGGACAATATAGTGACCGATTCTCTTTCTAGGATGTGGGCATGCAAAAATTTAGCCATTACTTAGCCTCATAGTGACTAGGTTGAAGAGCTACAAAAACTTATCTTTTGGATGAAGAGCTTACCCATGTATTTTAATAATTATATGAAGGGCTTATGGAGGAAAACTCTCATTTTTAACTTTAAAATGGCCTCATATGGTTTAATGATAGGATTGTCATTCCCTATTCTTCTCATTTCAAGCTGAAAATTATGGAGGAGCCACATTCTTCACCCACAACTGGACACTTAGGTGTTTTCAAAACCTATGATAAGATCTCCAAGAGCTTTCATTAGAAAGGATTGTGAGAGGACATAAAAGATTATGTCTCTATGTGCATTCCATGCTAACCAAATAAGGACAACACTCATAACGTAGGTGGTTTGTTGTAGCCTTTACCCATTCTTGAAGGCAAGTGGATGCTCATAACTATGGATTTTATTAGTGGCTTGCCTACAACTAAGAAGGGATAGAACAATATCTATGTAGTGGTGGATAAACTTACCAAGGTAGTTCATTTCATTCCCACAAAGATCCAATTTACTACATCACGTGGCCAATCAATTCATGGAGTACATTCTCAAGCTGTATGGATTACCACAGGTAATTGTACATGACAAGGACTCTAAGTTCATGAGTAACTTTTGGCAGGATGTATTTAGCTTTATGGGCATCAAGTCGTCTCCATCTACAACCTATCATATATAGACTAATGGCTAGACAGAAAGGATCAACAAGTGGTTGGAAACCTATCTTAGACACTTCTATAATGATGTGCAACATGGGTGGGATTCTTGGATACACTTGGTTGAGCTTCCTACAAATTTTTTTACTGTGCCAGTATTTGGAGTTTCTCCCTTTGAAGCCTTGTATGGCTATAAAGTGCCCTTCCCCATAGTTCTCTTCAATTAGAAGATTAACCCTCATGGAAAGAAGAGTTAGAGTGGATGCAGTAGTGCAAAGTGAATCTTTAGGAAGCTCAAGTGTAGATGAAGGCATATGCTAATGAGAAGAGGCATCCTATGGAGTTCTAGGAAGGATATTTGATCTTGTTGAAAGTGCCCAATCTTACTACTCCACTTTGAAGGATGGCTCAAATAATAAGCTTGCTCATAGGTTTTATAGGCCATATAGGATTCTTAAGCACATAGGACACTTGGCATACATATTGGAACTTCCCTTTTCTACTAAGATTCACAATGTATTTTATGTCAGCTAGGGATCTTTGGGCACTCAACTTGACATGGTGGATGAGTTACCTTCCATTGATAGAAGGTCTTATACAATATGTCCTTGAGGAGATCATAAGTGAGCATGAAAAGAAGCTTCACTCCATGTCCATTATTGACTATTTGATTAAGTGGAGAGGATTGCCACTTGAGGAAGCTTCTTGGAGACCTGTATCTATACTAGATGAGTTTCCCTATCTTCAGGATGCTTGAGGCATAGTCACATTTGGGCCAATTTTGTTGGAGAAAACACCCAAATAACAGTTTGTTTTAGACCAAATTTTATTATGTCTAATTTTCAATAAAGTGCTACTTACACAAGTGAAAGTACTCTTTGAGAAATTCATATTAATATGTGGTACACCCTGTTTGGACCAACCCTTGAAAAGTATGGTAGATTTTATCCAACAAGACTTGTTATTATAGCAAGTTGTCTGTTGATTGTAGACACATTTCTATGAAGATTTTATGGCTCAAAATTCTTCTTGAAGACATCGAGATGATCTACATTATAGACCTAGGGGGGGTCCACTAGGGTTTACCGTATGGTACCACGTGAGTGTAAGGGAGGGGGTTATTTAAGGGAAGGAAGGTACATTTTATAAGGTAAGGTCCCAAAAATAGGGGGTAGATAAGGGGTATTTTCATATATTTCTTGCATGTAGGTGACATCTCCTTTTACTACTAGTGAATCCCCCGAGATTATAAAGTCTTATACCCTAGTCTTTATCCTAGCCAAAGACTTCATTTTCCCCAAATATTTTGTATCATTTGTAAGGCTATAAAATAGAGCAATACTTTGTCATGTCCATACTTTTAGCCATTGCAATAACTTTGTATCATTTGTAAGGTTGTAAAATAGAGTAGTACTTTGTCATGTCCATACTTTTAGCCATTACAATAGCTTTTGATTTTTGTTTTTGCAGACAAAAACCTTAGGACAGGAATGGAATGTAAGAAATTGGGAAGAGATTTATGTTTTTAGTGTAATCGGAAAACAATGCCATGTCACATTGACATAGGTATTAACATGTAAGATAGTTGTGAATTTTCATTATTCAATAATACACAAAACAGTCTCTTCATCTCTCTAACTTCTCCAAGCTTTCATGGCTTTTCTTGCCTCTTTTCTCTCATTCTAGTCTTTCTCTCTCTTTTGCACTCTTCTCTCTTCTCCCTAGTCTCCTTCATGACAAAAAGGAATGGTAACCAATTTATCACATCCTTCTAATTTGAGGAAACTTTCTCTTACTTATTGAGCTATAAAATGCCTTTGATGAACAAACATGTTTCCTTTTTTTGGATCCTATTGGACATTATAAAAGTGATTTCACAAAAGGCTAAAAAGAGACTAGATAGTTGACTAACAAACACTAAATTATAGAGGATATATATTTATTTAGAGGTAGAGTTATCATAGCAGTAGCTCCTCCTATTGTTTGAAGATGTGATTGAACCTCATCAACAATAGCATGATCATGTGCATGAAACAATTAAAAGTCATGTATTGAGCCATCAATTTGCCATCCTTTAAAACACCAACTACTTGTGAGGGTATATTGTTTACCAATCCTAGTAGATACATATCCACTTTTATTAGCATCATGTATTAAGAAATTTCATTTACCCATGCACGAATAAGCTAATAAACTCAATGTTGAGTTAATAATATAAAGAGAGTTTTTTACTAAAACCTTGTTACCTTTTCCAATTGATGGGAATCCTGTTGGAGCATATTTCCGTGTATTGCAAATGGGAAACTTTGATTGAATCATAGGTATGGAAGTGTTGACTAAAAATTATGCTTATGTAAAGTATGGGTGAGGATACGATCCGCATCAATAACAATGAAAAGAAAGGAACATAGCACATAAGATTCATTCAATCCTTGTTGGAACACCATATAATTGTTAGCCTTATCATAAATTTGTACCTAAAATATTAAAGTTGAAGGAGCACCTAGAATAGCAGATTTATCAAGGATAAATTAGACCAAGCGGTTAATATTGGGGAGATCAAATACTCATTTGAAAGAATAAGAACGTCACATTGAGATCATTTATTGATTGCCAAGTTCTTAACCAAGTCACCATGAAACATAAGTATTTGATTTCTAGGATTTATGATCTTTTTGATTAGTCGCATGGAGCATAGGTTGTTATTAAAGTAAGCCTTTAGTGTACTATCAAATTAAAGCCAAGGATGAGAACTTTCCGAATGTCACATTTTAAATGATATATGGGAATTAGCTACTTGTAATAGGATGATGCAAGACATCATTAGGCCATATACCAATGAATGATACTTTGATTTATTCAAAAACCTTAGATGAGCATAAGAGACATTTAAAATCCATATTGGACTTGCTGAGGCAACACCAACTTTATGCCAAGAGAGGAACAAATGTACTTTATGCCAAGTTGTTATTTTGATTAGACTAGTCAAGATGAACGTTATCAAGGATTGTATTTCTCATAAGTCGGTAAAATAGTCTCTATAACTTTCTTAGTATAGCTAGGTGATATAGAATTTTATTTAAGGCTACTTTATTAATTTGGCACCACTCATAAATTTTAAGGAAAACTAAAATCTTTAGTTAGGGACCAAAGTTGGAATGGAGTTTCATTTTAGATGAATTGATTACAACATTTCTCCTTAAGCTTCCAAATTTTCAAAAACATTGTTGAAGGTTCAATTAATATAAGTGCTATTTCATTAGTGGTGTTCTAACAAAAGATGGAAGATCTATTACATACTTCACAAGACTTGGGTATGGTTCATGCAATTAAATTTATGGAGATATTATTTCTCATGCCAAACATTCATGCTTTACACTAACCACAAGTTTTACTTGGATATTTCCCTAACCAAAGCTTAACACGATATAAAGATGATGGAATTGGACTAATTTCAAAATATGCTTTCCAATTTAATCCTAGGAATAAAAATATAGTGGAAAATGCTTTTAATCATAAGGATTTAAAATATCTTGTAATAGCATGTGAAAATATAGAGATGCATTATAATGCTTTGAATGTTGTTTAACTGCCAAATCCTCCCCTTTGATAGTTCTAGACCTAAGCAATGATTCCTTCTTAAGGTCACTCAATTGATTGAATCTAGCCCTTGCATAGAAATATCAATGAGGGATACATTTACTAAAATGGACTTGTATGTTTTCAATTAAGGTTATGTGCACCTAGAGTTGAAAGTCTTTGATATCGAATTCTTCAAGAAGCACATAATACCCCTTGAGCACATCATCATGGATATCCTCTATGTCATTCTTTCTTCAAATGAAGTGGGGAAACATAGGAATTGACTATGTCACCAGGTTACATATTGCCAAGGGATTTAAGTCCATAATTCATGCAATTAACTAATTAATGAAAGTGGCATATTATATCCACGGTAAGAAGACACATGGTTATGGATTCTATATGGTTATAGATACAATCAATATTTGTGAAATAGATTGAAAATTTACATGGCATTCCAAGATCCACTATAAGAAACAAATATCCAAGCTTCACCTTGACTTTCTAAACTTCTTTATTTGAAGCTAAAGGCACTAAATCAGCCTTAACATAACATGTCATCCTTAGACTGATGGACAAACTAAGAGGATTATCCAAATCATTGATCATGTCTTGTGTTTCCATTTTACTTGTGGATCAAAAGCTCAGTGTGGAATATCTATCATTAGCCAAGTTTGTTAATAGCTCTACTTGCCAACAATTCACCTAAGTGCCACCATTTCAAGTGTTGGTATTGATAACAATGCATCACTTCCCTTGGCCATTTAGATCATGTGTCTATATGTCTAATGCATTTCTATCCATTTTTTAGTGGTTTGTATAATATAGGTACATTTTGGCCTCTCAATGTTTGCTTGGCTCATATAGTTGTGTCACAAGGGTATCACATTGTGTCAGCAACATTTTGCTTGTTTGCTATTAAATTTCATGCTATGTTGACCTTGTAATGAATGTCCAACTTTAACATTGAGAGTATTTATATCAATAATATAGAGGAAAGAAATCCATGTTGTAGAAAGCATACATAAGGTACAATCTAGTTCTCCAATGAAACATCAAAAATGTTTTGAGGATCTCCAATTGTCAATCACAACACGTTGATAAAGTGTATTTGATCACCTCTAGATTGTTGAGAAAATAGAATGGTTTAATAATGACTAACAATCCAAGCTATGTGCATGTATGTGATAAGGTTTGAGGCTTGGACACATCATTAAGGTGCATGACTAATAGGAACATTGGCAATGTGGCACTCCAATGGCTACAAATATGTTTTGAATTTTTGAAAATCTAACCTCATGGATTGCTTCTTTGCAAGAGGAATGCAAGAGGACTATATAGATTTGAAATGTGAAAGATGAATGTAGGGCTACTTGAAGCGGATGGTGTGATAGATGGGTTGGTAAGGAAGTGAACCTAAATATAAGTGTTGTCAACTTCTCAATACATTGTCAGCTCATACCAATGGCATCTAGGTTCCAATCATTCCTAACAATGTTGTTGAAGTACAAAAGACAATGGTCGTATCATTGTGTATACCACATTCTAGATAATAGACAAGCAATTTGTCCTCCTACCATAGTGGTGTTCCTAACATAGAGTGCTTAGCACATTCGAAATAGAAGACAACTACTTGCCCTCCTTCTAGATCTCAAGCAAGGATTTGATATTAGAGAGAACTATTGCCATGAATATGGGGGGAATGATTATTTTGTAGTTGGACAAGGACTTTTTGGTAGAATGTAAATAATTCATATTATAATTTTAATAAGAGAAACTCTCTTAAATAATCTAGCAAGATGCATAGCAAGCAAGATTACAAGCAAAGGATGAGTTTGAGGAAATTCAAAAGGATTGGAGTGGGTAGTCATAATGCTAGAAATGAACTCAAAATAAAAAGGTTGCACCTATGTAAAGTTTCTAACTTGTGACTTTATAAGCCAACATATCAATTACAAAATCTACAATTCTTAATTGCATCCTCAAATTTTGGATTCATTGATGCAATTAGTAATATAATATTATAGGATTGGGTAGTATGTGATCGCACTCCGTCTATAGTCAACAGGGAATTTACTGGCTCAAAGCCCCTCTAAGATTCCTTGAGCCTCAAGAGCTGTCCTACATAGCAGGGGCACTTATCACTCGGCCCTTTGCCCTCTCAGGTGCTCGAGTGATCAAAAACCAAAAACACCTACCTCCCTCAGGGGCATAGGACCCCCACCCACATGTGAGTTTTTCCACACTCCATAGAGTGTTAGGGAGCATTGGGTTGGGGACCCCAATGTCTCGAACTGCCACACTTCACAACGCGTCTAGCTGTTACAAGCACGAATCATAAGACATAATTCATCATCATTCATAAATCCAAAAGCAGACATAACCATAAAACATTTTTAACACACTTGTCAATGTATGCGATGCATAGAATCTATCCCCCTAATCAATTCCTATGTTCTTTCCTAAAAAGAAATTGATAATACTAACAAGTTTTTGTAAGTTTAAGTACGTTCTAACTAATCGTAATCTATGTAATAGACTTATCATATGGGCTTTTCTAACATTACTAACTTATCCCTCATTTTATCGTAAGATGCAAAAAAGCAATAACATAAAATAGAAAATTAGGAAGTTGTAGAGTTAATAGCTTAAAACCTTTTCTTATATACTAAACTTGATTTCCACCGTGATTATGGGTTATGATCGCAACCTCGGTTTATTGTGGAATAATCGATCCTTTGGGTTGAATGGATTCGGGGGTAACTTCCACTTGTGCTTCAGTGGCAACTACTTCATCGCATTGGGGAGCTCTCTAAGCATGACCTTGCTCAGCATCTCGACATCTCTTGGGAGCCATGGAACAAGTTTGATAGATTTGAGCAGTGCTTCCACGTAGGTGAGGAGAGAGAGAGGCTCGAGTGATTGTAGCAGAGCTTCATCGCGTCAACAATAGAGAGACTTCTGCATGGGTTGTTTTTTCTGACGTGATGCTCTATCCATGTTTATATAGTAATCGTGAGGGGGGGAAAGAGAGAACACTTGCTTTTAGTGTTTTTGATGACATCATTGATGATGTCAGAGAGGGGCTCCATTTTTGAAACGTAGCATGGAGAGAAAAAAATTGTGAATATACGGCGAGCACTGCGCATCGCATCATCGAGAGCAGACATCACTCCAAGGCTCACGACCAAGGCATAGTCCTTGGCATCTTGGCCTTGGCATACTTGGCAATGGCTACAAAGGCTTCATTGGTGCTATTGGCTACACGCGAGAAGCTCCAACTAGCTTGTAGGAAAAGCTTTCTGGGAGGTCACCCATCCCCACAATGTCTCACCCAAGTGCAATTAACTACCAAGTGACTATTCACTAGGCTAGTCTTTTTGTTGTTCTATACTACAAACATAGTTTTAATAAGCTTGTCTTGGAAGGGTTTCCCAAGCCTTCCTTCGATGAACTGGCATATAATACCTCATCAATTATCTTCATAGTTAGAGCTAGTTTTAAAAATGTGCAATCTTTATAATCAATTTTTGGAATGTATACTCACATTGTTTATTAAAATAAAATAAGTAATTGGCTCATTTATGTTTGAAATTTAAGATTAGACTAATTAGCCTATCTCAATCACACAAGCTAGTATTACTATTAGATTTTCAAAGCTTGGATTAGTTGGTTACATTAGTAAGCTAATCAACCATTATATTACTATTGGGTAATATTTTGTATTTCCAAAGCCAATAATGAAATTTTAACTTGGATAGAAGTTTCAAAATGACTAAGGATATTTTAGGTTGGATAAATTGAATAAAGTAGTATTGGCTAATCAAATGTTGACTTAAAACGAATAAGGCAATATTGGTTGATTAATGTTGCATTCTAAATGTAAGGTGACACTACATTATTCTTAGCTCCTCCACTTTTGTATTTCTATTTCTTATTGTGCAATAATTTGTATTAGTTAAGGACAAATTCAAACGAATAAGCTTGTATTGATTTTATAAGTAAATTATGGAAGCTCTCCCTAGCATAAATTTCACAAAGAAGGACTTTAAATAAAGAAAGTTGCAAGTGGCTTCCAAAATAGAGATCTTTTTGGTGTGCTTAGAACATTCATATTTGAATGCTTAGAAACATGATATGAAAGAAAGTTTTCTAGTATCAAATCAATCTTGATCTAATATTTCACTTTCTATTATTAATTTGGATCCATGACTCGAGCACAATTCTTCTCACTTTGCATATGTCAAAGTTAACACTTAACTCTGTGCTTCTCACTTTGCACCCACCATAGTCAACTATATACCCCCCATTGTTAGTCCCCTACTTGAATGCTCAAGCTTGATCCTTGATCTATGGCTAGTTTTCCTACATGTTGTTAAGAGCCTTGCTTATCACTTTGTATACCTCTCTACACTCCTTCATCTACCAGCATTAGCCATCATCCCCCTTTCTGGTGTTGTTTACTCCTTTTCAAAAAGGGGAAATTTGTTTCTATTTTTCAACCATATCAACTTCCACATTACAAAGTATCACCTCAAAAACAACAAGGTGATGTAATCATAAGAGCTTGCCTATACAAAGTGCCTCAAGGAAAGGAATCACATTAATTGTAGAAGGGTCAAAACAATCTTGGTACATAAACTTATCTAAATTAAACTTTAGAGAGCTAGCTACATAAGAAGCTATGGAGTGGTTACACTTTTGTGCGTGTGCACGCGCACACGTGTGTGTGCGTGCGTGCATGCATGTGTGTATGCGCGAGCACGCACACGTGCATGTACACATGCATGTGTATGCATAGTGCTTCACTATGGGGGTTAGGAAATAGAGGGGGTGGGCATCCGCACATAGGGAAACAAAGGGTCATCTAGCACATAGGAATGTGCTTGTTAAGGACAAAAGTAGCTAGACATGTGGGTAGATGGATGTGCAAGGTTGGCAATCGAGTGTGGGCATGATCAAGTGGCAATGGGGGCTCATGTAATGTTAATATATTACACCCACACGGCAGCAACTTAGTTGGTCATGTATGTCACATGTGGTGATAAGGGCTCATGTAATGTTAATATACCACACCCACAAGGCAACATCTTAGTTGGTAGTATGTCATATGTGTGCATGCGAGTTTGGAGGTTGATACCTACCCACTAGGTGATTGGAGGGGGATCTTTCACCAATGTTCAAAGCCCTTATTCTCAAAGGGTGAAAAATGGGCCCGATCAGTTAAATCAACTTTGTTGTATGGTAGCTAAAATGCATTTTAAAAGTGTAAATATATTATTGTTGAGATGGCAAGCTCAACACATGTGGACATTGATAATGGACCGACTGCCTAGATGGGTCTGCACGTCTACACTTAGCACGTCGGTGGTCATTATGATCCTCACATGGCCACTGACTTATCACTTACTATATTTAGTTTGTTATACCTACCTACAACTGGCGAGCATAGATATAGCACGAGTCGATTGGTGTAGTCAGTTATGCACTATTTGACTTAGTAGACCACTTTCCTTTATGTTGTATCTTATCTATACTTTGTGTACATTGTATTGTGTGTGGAAGAAGAAGGAAAAATGAGCAAGAAAATGTTTTGGTTTCCATCTCTCTTCTTGTGTTCTTGAGTGAGCTTCCTCTTGTGTATACAGTGTGTCGTTGGTGCGGCAGCTCAAGTAAGTCCCCCCATCACGCGATTATTGACATGATATCAGAGCAATGCCACTGAGAGAGGTCGGTTTTGAAGGCTGAAGTGAAAGAGAAGAAGAAAGGTTCAAGCAAGCAAGCAATGGGTAAGAAGCTCTTCCATTCTTCCACTCTTTCTCTTGGATAGTGCTTGTGGAGGCACCGGAAGCAGGGTAGAGTGAAAATGTCATGTTGCTATGAGATTTAGTGTACGAGCAGAGCACTACATATTTTTTTTGCAAATAGGCCAGGCCCTTTAGGCATTTCTCGCAGTTTTTTTGGGAATCTGAGGCCGTTTCAAGCCTCATTTTAGAGCCGCAAGGTTGTGGACAACAATTTCAGGGTATATTGTGATTTTGACTGTATTGATCGAAAGTGGGTACACATATGACATATTTCAAATTTGTAATTTTTGAGGTGTTTGCTAGGAAGCAAACATAAGGTTTATCTACAAACAGGCTGCAGATTATATGTAATATTGAACAATCAGTGAAAAAGGTTGCTTTGTGTATTGTTGTGCACTTGTGAAAGGTTGCAGAAGACTAACTTGCTGTTTTGTATCATTTTTGTGATAATGGCAATCAATTTTGGTTTTGGAAGTCCCCAAACCAAGCTACAATGGCTCCTCAAGCCAATAAGCCTATTTAACTTAGATGCACAACTTGATGATGAGAATAGTATCTCTATCAAGATGTGAACAACAATTATAAAATGTCATAGAAGAAGCTTGAATCCTTGACTTTCATGTGATGAAGCTTCACTCCTCACATTCCTTGCTCCAAGCATGAGCTCTCTCGAATGACATCATAGTATTAGTCAAGAGGGAAGCAATGGTGGGATGTGAGGTAAAAGCAACAAAGTACAAAAGGGTTGAGAGAGAGAAGCACACAAGGGAGTTTAGTCATTACAATGGGTGGTACTCTTATTCTTTGTTATCTTCACTTATATATGACTATATAGTGCATACTTATACAAGGGGTGTCTGCATGGCTATTGGTCATTAGCCTTTATCCAAATATACCTTACCCAAAAACACACCCCCTTCTTCCTGTATGTTGTGAAATGGAGTTTGAGTGTAGAGGAACCCATCCTTGTATGTTAGTGCCATCAACATATTCAATATATTTGTTATTGATATTGTCTATTGGATTTCGATGCAAGTTTGAATTGTTAGATTGGTGATGTTGAAACGGAAATAAACAATTTCAAAGCATGTTGGTAACTACAAATGCAAGGTCAAAGATTTTATCTATGCGACAAATGGAAATTGATAAAATGAAGTTTTGATAGGACATGTATGTACAATTCAAAATAGCAACTCATTCCTTTGTAATAGCTTTCATATCATAAGCACAATTGTAGAAACCTCTTATTCTCAAGATTTTTTTCCGACATTCACTCTGACCACATAAGCTAATTCGGAACATATGTGGTTTGACACTATTGGTTTGAACAACTTGCATGAATTGCATAAGTATGGTTAGTTGAGCCTATAAGCTCATAAATATTATTATAACTCTAAGATCTTGAGGAGCAAGAAAATGGTAACATTTCATCCTCCACTAAGGGTTGGTCTAAAATAATGCAAAGACTCCCTTAGCCATCAAGTTATCAAATTACAACTTGCTCTTTTAAGCTATGGTTGCTTCAATTTTTTACTTACACATCATTTGTGGAAGCAAGGAAAATGTTAAATGGGAAAATCTACAAGCATCCACTTCCTTATTCTAAAATCTTGAGAGTCCATTTGAATAATAAATAATATATTTTTACTTTGAGTAATTATCTACATTGTAAGAGTTTAGATAGTGCCAATCAATTAGGGGTGTTTAATAAATCTCAATCCATGAAACTTTATGTATATGTGATATATGATGTAAGGGACTCCAATATGGAAAGTTATGGCCAATTATGTGAGTAGTTCTATTTGAGATGAGGTGATCAATTAGAGACTCATGGCACTAGCAATAGTTCTCACCTCTCTAATTTCATTGGTTGTGCGATAGTGTTGAGATACATACATACACTGTGTGTGTGTGTGTGTGTGTGTGTGTGTGTGTGTGTGTGTGTGTGTGTGTGTGTGTGTGTGTGTGCGCGCGTGTGCGTGTGCGTGTGCGTGTGCGTGTGCGTGTGCGTGTGCGTGTGCGTGTGCGTGTGCGTGTGCGTGTGCGTGTGCGTGTGCGTGTGCGTGTGCGTGTGTGCGTGTGTGCGTATGTGTGTGTGTGTGCATGCACGGCGCCCTCCCTCCCTCCCTCCCTCCCTCCCTCCCTCCCTCCTAGGTACAATTGGCTTTGTTCTAGTCTAAACAACTCTTGAATCTGACACCTAAATTGAAAGTTATGGCTAATTCTATGAGATGCAACAAGAAAGTCCTTGATCAGTCAAGGTGGTCCTCAAATCCACTAAACATAATTCGGAAAATGACCTTGCTCTCTCATGGGTTCACCTTTGGTATATGTTGCTTTAAGGTATTGATAGGCAGAACTAGTTATGTTCTATGCCAAACAACACTTGATTTGCTTCTAGAGATAATCCTATTAGATGGGTCTTCTTGATCAATGTGGTTGCAAAATCCATATTATTAGAACTTAGTGTAATACAACTAGTTATGAGCTCATGATTAGGATTTAGTCTTTCCAAGTTAACTAACAAACAATTGGGGTTTGATATTATCTGCCTATACTACAACTAGTTATGAGCTCATGAGTGGGGTTTGATATTATCCTACAACTAGTTATGAGCTCATCTTTCCAAGTTAACTAACAAACAATTGATCTCCTACAACTAGTTATGAGGTCATGAGTGGGGTTTGATTATTATCAATCTATGCTCTCCATAGTCTAGACTAATTACATACACATGGCTTGACCAAAAAATTCCCTTTGGTAGCTTTCTATGTGTGCAAACCACTCCTCTACATCTAGACATCAACATTAACATGGTGTATTGAAACAAACCAGTTGTGAATTAAACAGAGCCCCTAGAGTGCTAGTTTCTTAACATCATCTTGATTGCATCTTCCTTCATCTGAACTATTGAAATTTCGCACTTGAAAAGTCATTTTCATATGCTAAAATATGTGCAAACCATATCTATTGTGCTTGGATAGCTGGAATAGTATGCCAAATGATAATGTGATTGAGGTGCTTGTATGCAATTGGATTTGATAGTAATCATCATCACCTTGACTGTACACTCGTTTACCTTGAAAAATGGCTTCAAAGATAAAAACATCTTGACTTTTCATCAATAGAATTTCACAAAAAATTAGTTTGTATCTAAGAGGTCTTTTACAAGCATTGCCGGTCACCCAAGCATTAAATGTTGTTTTTCGCATCATTTGGGAAGGGTTGATGGTTCATTGTCTCAATTACTATATGAAATCACCTTCATTGATTGTTTTTGAGTGGTAAATTATTCATTTCCATCTACAATATTTCTGGCATTAGTGTTTGTACCTAGGAAGTCATTAGTAAGCAGCCTAACTAAGCTAAAACAAACACCACACATTGTTTTTGCACCATTGGGAAGGGGCACAATTAGTATCAACTCAATTGGTGGCTAAAATCACCTTGGTTGACTATTTTAGGGGTTGAAAATTACCTACTTGACCATGTCTTGGGGTTTCAATGGCTTCATGGACCATCTTAATGCAAACTAGTTGCTATAGAGCACCCTATAATCATAGTTTGATTTGTCTACATCTACACCACAAAACTAATCACCGCAACTGCAAGAGATGATCACCTTAACTCCTGTAGTCAAGGCTAGAAACCTTGCCATTTTTGGGCTTAACTAAGACTTTTTGAAAGGGAAAACCATTGCATACTCATATTAAACATTGCCAATCAAAGGGAGGTTGTTTCGCGCAAAACTAACATTTTTAGGCCTTAAAATGGATCACATTGAGTGCTTTTTGGCATCACCTTCATTGTCCTTCACCTAGAGTGAAACTCCACCTTGAACCTCCACCTTAAATGTGATTTATCACCTCCATTATACCACTCCGATTGCACCTCATAGTATTGTGTACTATACTCAACGCGGTCCACCATTTTGACTAGCACAAAATCACTCAATGTGATCTTCACATTGATTGAAAGTGCTCACCTTGATCAAGGTGGTCATTACTTGTACTTAGCAACTACTCGATTTTTCACCTTTACTAAATCATGCCACTCAAGTTGATCATCACCATATATTGTGCATAGTGGCTATCACCACCTCCACTCAAGGTGGTCTTCACCTTAATATGAATTTTTACATTGCTTAGGGGTCAAATTTGATTGTATTAGAAAGTACTTGAGCACTCAATGGTCACTTTTTATTATAAATTGGCTGCCATAAAGATAGTGGTGCCACTTCTTGAAAGCATGAAGGATGGCCAATATTTCTTAGTCATAAATGAGTATTTGCCTCTCTTTTTCACCAAGTTTGCAACTTTCAAATGCAATGGCACCATGCTCTTGCAACAAAACATCACTTATACCCCTTCCACTAGCATCACATTAAATGGTGCATTCTTTAGAGAAGTCTAGGAAAACAAGTACAAGGGCTAAAGTAAGTAATTCCTTCAATTGATTGAAGCTATGATCAACTATAGCATCCCAAAAGAAAGCCTCTTTCTTCAACCTATCAATCAAGGGTATAGCAACTATTGCATAATGGTAAATAAATCTCTAATAGAATGAGGAGAGACCAAGAAACCCATGTAAAGAAGTGGTATTTAATGGTTTTGGCTAATCCTTTATGCATTTCACCTTCTTAGGATCAGCCTATATTCCATTTTCATTCACAATGTAACCCAAGTACTCCATCTTAGTTTGCATAAGTATACATTTGCTCTCCTTAGCAAACATTCTATGCTCCCACAATATGTCAAACACCCTCTTGATGTGCAAATTGATGTGCAAAGTAAGTGCTCTTTCAATGATAGCTATAATCGAACAATACAATCACAAACTTAAAAAGAAAGGGGTGTTAGATCTTGTTCATGAGGCTCTAAAAAGTGACAGGGGCATTTGTCAATCCAAATGGTATTACAAAGAAGTGATAAAGCTCTTGATTAGCCCAAAATGTTGTTTTTGTCTCATCACCCTCTCTCAAGTGTGTCTGATGGTAGCCAAATCTCAAATCAATCTTAGTGAATTACTTTGCCCATTTTAGCTCATTAAGCAAGTGATCAATCCTAGGTATGGGGTACTGGTTCTTAACCATGATCTTGTTGAGGTCACAATAATCGATATATGTTCTAAAAGAACCATCTTCTTCTTAACCACCAAGATCAGAGATGCAAAAGGAGAAGAAATCGATTTAATAAACCTCACCTCTATCACTTCCTTTACTTTCTTAGCAACTTCTTCATGCTCACATTTAGAGAGCATGTAAGGTGGCTTATTGACTAGCTTTGAATGAAGCTCCAAGTCGATGGGGTGTTCCACCTATCTTTTAAGCGAATGGGCTGTAGGCATTTGGAACAAATCCTTGTACTCTTCCATAAGAGTTTTCAATGCTAAATGTTTAGCCAAATGTGGCGACCAATCTATGACTTCTTTGTTTAAATGCAATTCAAATATCTAAGAGCATCTCTTGAATTCCCTTTGAGTTGATTGGCTGTAATAAGTTGAAAATCTCCATTATCATAAACTCCCTCTAATAAGCGTATGAGCTATCTATGCATAACAAACTCCATGTAAAGCTGAGAGAAGTCCATAGCAATCTTACCCAAGTGCTTCACCTTATCACTGCCCAAGACAATATCAATGGGGACCATATCAAGTGTAATCAAGTCTACAATTGACACATAATTTTCAATCAAGAATAGGGGAACTTTAGAGCATATTTGAGTGTTGATCTCTTCAAAAATCATTTGCCACTTATACCTTAATGGGCTAATATAATACATTGGAAAAGCACCTCAATCGATCCATGACTGATTTATTTACAAAACTATGAGTACTATCACTATCCACTAGAATAAAAAGGTGTTTCATGTTTATGCTCTCTTACATTCACAGTGTGCTTGGGCTCCTAAAGCCTATCCATGCATCCATAGAGATAGATCAAAGGGAAATGGTAGCATGTGAGGGTATGGTAGGATCAATCCCACTCAAATCATAACACAAACAAGGTCGAAGGGAAAGTCATCTAAGGGATTATAGAACTATTCTTGGCCCATGTCTTCATCATAATTCACATGATTAGCATGTATTATAGAATCAAGATTCTCATCTTCTTCTTCTACATCCTCCATTACATATATATTGTTGAGTTTAGCCCTCTTATAAACACATTTAGATGCATGATTGGCTATGTACTTTTTCCCACATAAAAAACACAAGAATTTCTATTTATGCTCTTTAAAGATGTCCTCCAAAATGAATTTTTGGCCCCCTTTACTGCCTTGGACTAAAGCATTTCTTGATCTATTTTTACTTTGTTTTGTATTGCTTGTTGCCCTAAATTTTGGTTATTGTTTTGAAGCATTGAAAGATTTGTCTAATTTTAACCCTTTGTTGTCCAAAATTGTACTAAAGTCTAGCATCCTTCTTGTATTTTTAGGCACACCTTTTGACCAATTCTATTGCTTTAAAAAATTGCTTTAAAAAGTGTAGCGGGGTTTTGAGCCATTATATTAGCGAACAAATTGAGCTCCAATATATATATATATATATATATGTAGATATATATGTATGTATGTATGTATGTATGTATATGTGTGTGTATATATATGTGTGTGTGTGTGTGTGTGTGTGTGTGTGTGTGTGTGTGTATGCAACTTAGTGTCATCACTAATAGTTTCCATGTACACTGTCAAATTGAGGAATTGGTTTGTATATTCTCTCATGAATAAGCTACATTTGTCCAACTGGTACCATCTCTCCTAGCCAACTGCTCCATCTCAACCAAAGAAACAAACACTTGCACCATGTATGCTTTGAAATCCTCCCATCCATGGATAGGCTGATTTTTATGCTTATCGTAGCGCTACCAAGTATGTGCAAAACCCTCAAGATGGAGAGTTTCAAATTGAATCTTTTGCTTATCCATCTTGGTAGAGGTCAAATTATAATTCCAACTTGACTCCACTCTTCAAGATCCAATGGGAACAATGATTACCCTTTATATTTGGTGAGAATTATTTTGTCCCTAACCTCCTAATCATAAACACCTTACTGTCCATTTAAGCCATACTAGCCATTATAAACATGCTATTCATTTAAGCCATGTTGGCCATTATAGACGTGCTACCCATTATACCCATGATGCCCATTTTGGCCATGCTGCCCATGATTTCCATGATGTGCATTTAGGCCATGTTGCCCATTATATCAATGCTATCCATTTTGGCCATGCTATTCATTATTATCATGTTGCCCATTTTTTCCATCATGAGGCTAAAATCTACTCAAGTGGGGGTTGACCTATTATGCTCAGATGCATCGAAAAAACATTCATCACCAACTCTTCATGTCTCTTAGAAAGCTCATCCACTTCAACGTTGATGATGGGAATGCATCTACTCCCAATGGTACCAAGCTGACAGTTTGCATTAGGAGGTGGAGTGGGCTGCCTTGCTTCAGTTTCATCTCTACTCTCTTTGTCTTGCAAGTAATTTGTGGCTAGCTGCTGAGAGATAAGTACTTTGAGACTTTCCAAGGCTTGTTGGGTTTGTGTTTGTGCTAGTGTGGCTTTTTTATTGAAAATGGAAATTTTATGAATCAATAATCCTATCTTGGAATGGTTATTTGTGTGGTCCATATGATCAATTAGCTAATCCAATTTAGACACAACTTCATTGTGCTTGGATACATATCATTATACCTCAGTATATGGCCTGTTTCATGTTGGCAAAGGGTTTGGTTGAGTGCACTAAAAGTTTCCCAATTGGCTAGGTCTTCCTCATAATCATCCCCATGATTATCTTTAGCCATAGGCTCTCTATGATTTCCCTCTATAAGTTACCACATGCCTTGCTTTTGCCTTTGTTTCCTGCCATCTTATGTGCAGTCCACTAGACCTACCACCAATAAATTGACCATAACTTTTGATAGCAAGCTCCAAATGGGGTGTCTCTTGATTCAAATCAAAGAGAACAATGCCCTCCTTGAGATGAGCTATTAAATTTTATGATAGAAAATATTCAAAATTTTCACTGAGTCAATATATATGGTTGTCTAAGAGTAGTATGCACCTTGTCCATAGGATGATTGTGCACAAAAACTACAATATCTCCTACATCATAGATCCAATCAAGGAGCTTTTTGGTTTGAATAAAAAGGGATGATGCCTCTTTGAGAGGAGCTATAGGGTTGTTTCCCAATAGCAATATAATATTTCTTGTAATTGACTTTTTGTGGGGTAGTCTCCAAATTCTTACACTCAACTGTTTTGACCCAAAATCCATTGTTTGGGTGCCTTATAGGCTGAAAAACCTATGCAACTCAGTGTTCAATATACATAGCACACTGAATATCATTCATTATGCATCCAAATTCTGCAAGCATCAATTAGCTCTATGTGCAATCTATGTAAAGATCCTAGTAGCATACATCTCATATTTACTACATACCCTCCAAGTTGAATACATAGATGCTTTTGTTAATACTTTCCTCATGTATAATATTTTCATCTAAGATCTTAGCTATCCACTAAATGTACATGCACCTACACACAAGAGTTGGGCTCCAGATCACCAAGAGATGGGCAAAGTTTCCACCGGTCCAGGTTGCGTACCCCTTTAGGGTCTTAAGTGGTAAGAGAGGGTCATCTCTCTTTTATCTTACCACCTCCCCTAGCATCGGCCTTTTCCTTAGTCGGTCTATACATAGCAAGACATTTTTAATAGAAGAAATCAACATGAGATGCATTGATAAAAATAAACTTTTGGCTTTCTCATGAGATGCATGGATTGGACAAGAATGGATAGGGGAGGGATTATCCTAGCAATCTAGTGACTCACTAGATGCTAACTTACCCTTTGTTACAAATTTTTGGGTACTATTGATAGATGAGCACAACAAGGTTAGGTAATGCATGGGTAGAGATTTCTAAGGGAAGCTTAAGTGAATAGGAATGACAATGAATACCTTGTTGCATGGATCACTCAATGTTAATTTTAAGCTTCTTCAATGCATGAGTATAAGTAGAGATTGGGTTGTTCTTATATTTCCCATTTCACTTAAAAAAAAAAAGCTCAATCAAGTGAATTAATGAGGCTTGGATAAGATTCAATGAATTACCTCTTTAGTGGAGTTCCACTTTAGCCATAGCTTCATGCATGACACTTGATCACTCCTTGAAGCTCAATCCTATATGTAATGATGAGCCGTGAACCCTTGGAAGGTAATGGAGCTTCAATGGGGAGAGCCTTTGAGCTCCCTTGAGTGCTTGGTCCAAAATATTTTCTCTCTTGATAGAATATCTCCAAGATTCAGCCCCATAATACCTTGTGATGATTAAGAGGCTTCAATCATTCCAATTCTTGAGCAATCTTAACCAATACTTATTGTAGATGGGCCACATGGGTGAGAAGTGAGGATTGCTTGAGGTATTTGTGAGCTTAACATCAAACTTTAATGGCTACCCCTATTGTCCACCACTAGGGTTAGGACAATAGATGTCGGAATATGAGAAAGAAGGCTTCAATCTGCTCCAAACTTACTTAGTGCCCATGCATGAGAAGAACCTTGGGAAGGAGTATGCCATAGTAGAGATGTTGGAAATGGCCAAAATGAGCAAAAAGATTTGCAACTATGTGGATGCTCACAGATCAGTAAAACACTAGAACCCATTGCTCAATCTCTTACTTAGATGCCTAGAACCCAATGGATGATGGAAGAGGATGGTGAGAGATATGGGTGGTTCTTTGTTGGACAATCCATGGCAGCTTGAGAGAGAGAGAGAGAGAGAGAGAGAGAGAGAGAGAGAGAGAGAGAGAGAGAGAGAGAGAGAGAGAGAGAGAGAGAGAGAGAGAGAGAGAGAGAGAGAGAGAGAGAGAGAGAGAGAGAGAGAGAGAGAGAGAGAGAGAGAGAGAGAGAGAGAGAGAGAGAGAGAGAGAGAGAGAGAGAGAGAGAGAGAGAGAGAGAGAGAGAGAGGAAATAATTATTTCTTGAAAAGTAATTGAGGTTCTCTAACTCCTAAGACTCCATTTTGATTAAATATCTCTAAAATATGCAAAAGAATTTGTGACAACTTGCTAAATTATCCTTATTACCTCCAAATATGCATCTAGCTCCTACCATGACTCTACACATCCTTCAAAAATGTTGCCATTTTCCTATATTACTTCCCTCAGTACTTGAATAAAATGGCATTTTGCTACTTGAAAATGAAAATATATTTGAAGAAAAAGAGGAAGAAAGGACCAAAGCACTATGCTTTGATATCAATTGTAATGAAAATAGGGTTTTAGTGCTTGAAAATGGAAGTAGATTTGAAAAAAAAGAGGGACGAAAGGACCAAAGCAATGTTGTGATACCAACTAGCATGAATGGAACTAGTGAGGGAAAAGAGAGGAGAGAGAATTCTACAAAAAGGGGGAGACAAGAGAGAGAAGAGGAGAGAGAAAGATTAGAGAGAGGGAGAAAGATAGAAAAAGAGAGAAAGAGAAAATGAAAGCCATGAAAGCTTGAGAGAAGGTGAAGAGACTTAATTCTTCCATAAATTAATGCCCTAATTGTATCTCTTTACATCATATACATCATCAATGGGGTTGGGTATTTTCCCCATGCTAAACCCTTGTCTATCATGTCTATCCCACTCTTACATTGAGTGGGCCCATAAGAGTTCTCTTCTAATAGATCTATTGAGAGACCATGAAGTGGGAAGTTGCATATGAATAGGCTATTCATATGTAGAAGGTGAATTTGATGGTTTAGATCAAAGTATGAATGAGGAATTTGGTATTTTAGTTGTTCATACACCTAGTGTAAGAAAAAATGCGGTTGACATAAGGCATCATAGAAAGTTTTGCAAGTGCATAGGTTAATGAGAGTATAAAAAGGTTGACATATGATAGTTACATTGCTCGCCATTATGCATACATGGAAAATGCTATAAAATCAGTTCAACTTACTTGTTTTGATTAAGCTATTGGTCATGTGCATTAGGAGAAAGCCATGGATGAGGAGATGGTTGCATTGGATGTAAATCAAACTCAGGATTTTGCACCATTGCTTGAGGAAAAGAAATTTATAGGCTGCAAGTTACAAAGTAAAGCATTATGCAAATGGAAGTGTGGATAGGTATAAAACAAGACTAGTTACCAAAGCCTATGCACAAACTTATGGGATTGATTATGAGGAGACATTTGCTCTACTTGCAAAGATGGAAACTCTAAGAGCTATCATTGCAATGGCTGCAATAGAAGCTTGGATCTTGCATCAAATGGGTATACATAATTCATTATTGCATGGTGAGTTGCAATAAGAAGTATACATGGAGTAGCCACAAGGTTATGAGAGCATGGTTCACCCTGATTATGTGTGTAGGCTATGCAAAGCTATATGGGGGTTGAAGCATGTAGCACCAAGAGCATGGTATGACAAGATAGCACACTATCTTGTCTCTGTTGGTTTCCATATTGAAATTGTAGATTACTTGTTGTATGGGCATCAGAGTGATATGGGCATTGTTGTGATTACCTTGTATGTAGATTATGTAATTATTAGAGGTGATAATGTGCAAGAGGTGAACCGTGTAAAGAGTCTTCTCAAGCAAAAATCTAACATAAAAGATTTGGGAGAGCTGAAGCACTTTCTTGGCATTGAGGTGATAAGAACATCTTGTTGGACGAAAGGTGCATTTGCCTGCTCACCCACATTTACCCACTATACCCTATACCCACAGACTTGTATAGTGTAGGTGGTGGGCGCCCACCAATGTCACTTCATTCTTTATTTTTTCAGTGACTATTGAATAAGGAAAGGTCAGTCACACATTGTGACTATTGAAGTTCTTGCATATGGTGTCTCTCTCTTTCACTCAGTCACACATTGAATAAGGGAAGGTTAGCCACACATTGTGACTATTGAAGTTCCTACATATGGAGTCTCTCTCTTTTACACGGTCACACATTGAATAAGGGAAGGTCGGGGTCACACATTGTGACTATTGAAGTTCTTGCATATGGTGTCTCTCTCTCGTGCTCTCTTGCTCCGTCAATCATATCTCTTACTTTGCTCTTACTTAAGTTTATGTGCTTCCACTCGGGCTCTACCTTTCACATCTAAGGGAATATGGCTCTCACAAAGGTAGCACATATTGGATATGTTGACGAAGTATGGTATGGATGATTGTAAGAAAATCTTAGTATCATCGTATCAAAATGTTAAGTTGTGCTGATATGGGTGAGATATTGGAGGATCCCATGATGTACAGGGAGATGGTGGGAAGCTTAATCTTCACTATTATCACCAGGCTAGATTGTAACTATATAGTTGGGAGCTAGAGCATAAATTTATATAGGTGCCTTGCAAGGCTCATTTGGATAATATAAGATGTACCTTGCAGTACCTTAAGGCCACACTAGATTAGGATATTTTTTATGAGGCTAGCTCAATGGTGTAGTTATTTGGTTATACTAATGCAAGAAATGTGTCTAATAATAGGAAGCCCACCAATGGCTATGTGTTTTCATTGATGATACATGTATCATTGGAATGATGTGTTGAGATACTCATGTACTTAGATGATTATTTCCATATTCATATCATTGATGTGTTTGATACATGTATCAACACATCATTCCAATGATACATTATGTTACCGTGTTTCTGACCATGTTACCGTAGCACAAAGGAGCGAAAACTGGGAAGAAGGAAAAAGAGCAAAAAAGGCGCAAAAGTAGAAAAAGGCGCCTTGACTGGCAACCAATCCCTGAAAAATTCAAATGTTCGGATACGACCCTCAAAAGGCTTCGGTGTTGGGCCACGGCAAGGAAAGAGGAAAAGGCGCACCATTAAAATGCGGGAGCGCCCCCAAATCTGTGTAAAAGAGTTCCAGGCTCGCTCCTGTGCAAAGTGTATGCATTAGTGGGAATAGGATAAATTAGAATGGTGGGAAATGGGAAAAAGGACCTAGGCTACGACTGGGCATGTAAAAGAGAAAAAAAGGGGATGACCGCCCGAAAGGGATTTAGGGTTTTGTATATAAAGTTGAAAAGTGAATGAGAAGCCCATTCTTGGGTGTGTGGCAAAAGGAGTCTTCTTCTTCCTCTCTTATTCTCTCCTTCTTGCTTGTGTGTGCTCGTGAGAGAGAGAGTGTGAGAGTGTGAGGGAGTGAGTGTGTGTGAGGGTGAGGGATCAAGAGGGTGAAGTTCTTCACCATCTCCTCTCCTCTTCTTCTCTTCTCTCCCCTTCTCTTCTCTTGTGTACGCGGCTATGGAGGATGGAGCTTGGAGATGGAGGAGGCTTGAGGATGCTTGAGCTAGCATCTAGGATCGTGGAGCTACCGGAGTGCAAGAGAGAGGAGGGTATTCGATCGAGCATCAAGTTAAGCTCACTACACTCGTAGGATCGACGTCGCGTCGGCTAGGTGAGAGATAGCCATTAGAGCTTGCTTGAAACGCTTGAAAGAAGCGGTCCGAGGGTCTTGCCGGTTGAGCGAAAGCTCCCACATTTTGGTTTCGTTGCCGGGACCAACGGATTCAAGCTTGAGTACTTGCGCGCCTCACATCGAGCATCGAAGTAGGATATTCATCCCCGAAACGGAGCTTGAGATAGGTAGGAAGTTGGGTGCTTTTAATTTTTGGAACAAGTAAGTATTTTGGGATATTTTGGTTGTTTGATGATTGGAAAGCATGGAGAATCTATTCCAGTTTTTTGCCTTCGATTTTTGTTGCATTTAGCATAGGTTAGAGTTAGGAGATTGAACCGGAAAAGGGTAGGGTTCACTGTTTCAAAACACGGTAAAAACAAGGAGAAAGTCATGCAAATGCGCAAAATGCTCGCTAATGAGGACTGAGATCGACAAGAGAGGGATCAGGGGTGTCAATGCCACAGCTGGGAGGGCATATAAGAACCGGGAGGCCAAAAGAGAACTCATTTGTGCCATTTTAGTGAGAGAGAGAGAGAGAGCTAGAAAGCCCCAGGCCGTGTGATTCGATCGCATCACCGACGCACTCACCAACCCATTCAAGTATATGAATCCCTCCGTCAAACCCCCTAGATAGTATATGGAGGTTTGTGCTTGGAATGGTTGAGTAGATCATAAGAATCGGGCAAGATCGGCATCGCACTGTTTTCGTTGCGCCGCTTTCGGCTCGTCCGAGCCATTGCTTTTGGGCCGAGTCCCAGAATCAGCCTTCGGCCCCTTGCCATTCGGCCACTCGGCCGGAACCCTAGTCGCACTTGGACCGTCCGAGTCAACCCATCCGAGTGACCCTCCTCGGACCGTCCGAGCCGGAACTTTTTGACCACGTGGCACATTCGGCCTTGTGCCATTCGGCCTATCCGAGCGACCTGTCCGAGTTCCAAAATCGGAACTCGACCATACCCGGGATTCGACCCTTGGCCAACTGCGGTTCGACCCATCCGAATTAGCCTGTCCGAATCTGTCGAACCTGCCATTTGGCCTGTCCGAGTAAAAATCGTCCGATCCAGATTTGGAGATTTGGCCCTTGACCCTGTGCCATTCAGCCCGTCCGAGTGACCCACTCGGACCCTGCAATTCGGACCACTTGGTCTGAATGCAACTTTTTGTCAAAGCTGTCAAAAATTTGACCCGACCCGGCAACCGCACATTAAGGCAACCTGTCGAAACCCTTCGGGCGTTCAGAACTTGATTCTGGCACACGGGATAAGAGAAATTGTAGTACACAGCCGCTTAGCGGTGGGTAGTAGACAGTTGAGGGATCCACGGACTAGGACGCAAGCCGCTGAGCCACGAAGACCTGATTGATCGGAAGCAAACAAGGAAACATACAAAGAGTTCTAAACCCTGACTAAACGGCCGAAAAATGAGTCTACGAGCCTACCAGGCCAGAAACGAGCGAGAGTGAGTGAGGCGTCGAGGAATTGCTTGCTACACTCACATTGAATTTTGCACTTGAAGTACACTTAAGGAAACTGAAAGCCTGATTGGGCATAAGTGCACGAGGAACAACACACTCACCGAGTGGTTGTAAATTAAGAATTTTATTCCGTAATTAAGGGAACTCACTCAGATAAATCACTCAAGAAACCCACCAATAGGAGGACCCAGGATGTAGACAAACACACGAAGTGCAGGAGAGAACCAAGCGAGGAGCACCAATGACAAGGGCCTGTCACGACTAGTCAACCTGATCGACAACGCAGCAAGGTGCAAGAATTCAACCATGATGGAGGAAGGATCAGACCATCAGTTTACCGAGGAGCTCGATGTGAGCGCATTCCCAGACGCTATACAGTAGATGGTGAGCAGTTATGATGCGCATGCCCGGTACGAGCACCGTGGCAGGATGGCATATGCAATCATTGCAGACCTAGAGGAGGAGAGAAGGCTAGCCCGCAAGGCATTGCAGGGCATAGCCGAGTATAATAGGGACCAACAAGCTAGGAGCCTAAGGCAAAGCATGGAGCTGCATGAGGTGCAGGGAGTGCTGAACTTGGCTGGCCGGAACCGAACAGACCAGGAAAGAGCACTAGAGGGAGACCTGACGCAGAGCGAGCTCCTCATGAAACGGCTGCTAGATAACACCGCAGTAGAGCAGAGTGCCACTGCACTAGCGACGTCGCTGCTTGTAGGATTAGGGGCAAACCAAGGCTCAAAGAGCCAGGCCAAAATACCAATTGTTGCCAAGCAACTCGACAAGTACTAGCCACATGACGATCCATACAGCTTTGTTGAGCAGTTTGAGCAAGTCTGCGAAGCCAATGGCCTCAATGACCAGACTCAACGTTCGCAAGCATTCGGACTTTGCTTAAGCGATAAGGGTAGAACGTGGTATACAAGCCTGGATGCCGTAGAATGAGCCAACTTCAATAACCTCAAGGACCTCTTCGTCAAGAGGTTTGCCGAGCCCGGATACTCCAACAACCTGCTAGTACACTTGATGAATGTCAAACAGAAGGAGAAGGAAGGCATCCGCGACTATGTGACCCATGTGAGAAGTCTCTTTAAGAGAATCCCCTTAGGCAAGCGACCGACTGACAGAGCAGTGTCAACTGTATTCATCGGCGGAATTAGAGATGAGGAGTTATATAAGGCATTGGCAGGCAATTCAAGCTTGCAGCGAGACGTGGTGGCTAGAGTTTTTGAGAAAGCCATCAAAGTCGATGACCAGCTGAAAGAGCGGAGCTCTAGGAGCTCAAATCTAGAAGAAACCACCCACGGAGTTTAGAGAGAACGCCAGACTCTAGTGAGCGGTCAAACCCATCATCCCAAGATAAGGGGAAATCCACCGAGATAGCTGGCGAAGGTCAAGATGGAATTAGCCAAGATACAGGACATGCTGAGATGACCAATGCACCCGCACATACATTGTGTGTACTGTGGCGGAAGCCACTTGTCGGTCGACTGCCAAGACCCTAGGTCAAGACCTTGCGCTAACTGCGGGAGGTTTGGCCATGATGCCACACAATGCAGACTACCAAGAAGGTTTCCATACTCGCAACCCTACGGCCAGCCTTATCTAGCTAACAAGCCGCAGCCATTCTTCGGAAGGGGAGCCCCATTGGCTCTACCCGCGCCTAACGATATGAAACCAGCCGTCCCTAGAATGGACATAAATCCCACCGGCATTCCTAGACCGCCTGGTCCTTATGTGACCCACCCACCGAGCGACGCTCCAGTACATTACGTGGAGGAGCCAAATGATGAAGAGACCTACATATACCCTTACGTCTCGCATGACGATGAGGGTAACGCGGTCCTCATGGATTATCGACCCGTGCTAGTGATGGCGTTAGGACAAGGACGGGGTAGAGACCTAGGAGGGCAGCCCCACAGGATCCAATCACTTGTTGGACTTGCGGACACCCCGGTCATGTCTCATCACGCTGCCCTGAAAGAGAGCAGCAAAACAGGGACAAGGCTGACCAAAGGTGCGCAGAGTGCGGAATCACCCATCTTTTCATTGATTGCCCAAAGTGAAAGCCGTCCTCTAGCGCAGCTAATTTGCCATCTGTCCTAATAGGGCTGTTTGGTGTCGAAAACCCTGACGGGGAAGCTACACCTATTCCCTTATGAGTCATGACCCGAGATCAAACCAAGCAGGCCGGCATCTCTCTGCCAGGACCTAGCAATCTGGACGCAGCCTCAATAGGAAAGAAAAGCCGCAGGCGGAAAAAGAAGAGATCGGACGCTAAGGTCGCATTGAAGACCGAGAGTGCTACGACTCTACCTGGCTGGGAGGAAAGTCTCAGACGCGGAGGCGGAGACTTCAGCCCCTAAGACAGCCGAAAAGGGAAGCGCTAAGATAGGGGAATACCTGCACCCCAAGTGACAATTGGAGGCCATAGAGAAGGTGAAGGAATGGGTGAGGGAGGCTCAACAGCACCTCAAAGATGCTGAACCCATCACGGAAGACGAGATTGATGATCTCTCCAGCATAAGCACGCCAATGTCACCACCTCAACCTAAGTCAGCCGAGGCTACTATGCCACAAGCAGTGCCACTGAGACCAAGCCTAGATGCAACAGAGCCACAGATCAGCCACGCGGCCATTGGCCTAGACAGTCTAGGCTAAAGGAAGGACGAGTATTTAGCAATCTCTTGACCACACTAGTGACCACCCCTGTAACAGTTGGCCTGGGAGATCTACTTAAGCAGCACCCTGCCCTATGGCAAGACCTTAGGCAGTGGATCGAGGGTTCACAAGAGCAGGCCACGGTAGACCCTCAAGACCAGGATGCAGAAACACAATTGGCCAGTCTAATGCTGCACTCTGTGCCTAAATCTTTGCACGTCAACGCCTTTTGGGAAGGCTCTGAGATGCACGCAGTCCTGCCGGTCCTAGCCCTGGGGGACGCAACAAGGAAGGGAATCGTAGACACGGGAGCCGGGGTTAGTGTGCTTAGCCACACGGTGCTGCAGACTTGGAAAAACCTCCTGTTGAAGCTGCTAGGTTCAACGTCACGCTAGCAAACGGCATGAGAGTGAAACCATTCGGGGTCCTGAAAAATTGGCCAGTGAAGATCGTAGGTGTCCAGTTCTCCGTTGACTTTATAGTCATGAAGGGAGTGGACTACGATGTCCTATTAGGCCGACCCTGGATGCGCAACGCCAGAGTCATCGAAGATTGGGGTAATGGCTTGATCTTCCTTGGCAATAGAACTAACTCCGTAGGAATAGAGATGGACACTTGGAAGACCTCACCAGTCGACCTGGACGCCATCTCTGCTATGCTCAAAGGGAACACTCAGGTCAGGAAGCCCTATGAGTCCTTGACCAAGTATATCCCATACCTAGAGGATGAGCGGGATTGGATGCACGTCCTCGCTACAATTGACCTGCCGTTCTCTGACCAGGAGGCGTACGAGCAGGCCATCAAAATGGTCGGTAAGACAAATGGAGCACTTCCTACGCCACTCTACATGATGGTAGCAAGCCTCCATGGAGGGCCTAAGCCGGTTACCTTCCAAGTGCCTTCCAACAAAAGGGAACTCCAGGGAATACTGGAATACTTAACGGACCAGCTACTAGCGGACAGCCCAGCCGCCAACTTCAAGCCGCTCCAGGACCTCTTGGAGGGTTCCGAGTGGCAGTGGACCAGGGTGCATGAGCTGAACCTCATGTATAACTGGGCCTTGGTTCTCGACCAACGAGACGAGGCAGAGCAAGCCTTGGGAGATGATGAGCAATCGAGTGACAAGGATTCCTGTGATGAATACGAAGACTGCCAATCCTTCGGTGATGAAAGCGAGGGTGAAGTGTGTTGAGATATCGAGCTCCACTCGTGATACGCCAGGGTGACCGTTGTATATTTATGTCACCGACTTGTCAGTTGCAGACGCGGTTGGTACACCGCCCATGAATAATAGCTACATGATAGCTATCCTTATCTACTCTAGTTCGTGGCTCAGTTAGTATGCCACCTTAGTTAGTTGAGTTTGGTTTGAGACCCATATATAGGGTTCTTCTATTTCTTTGTACTTGAGTTCTTTTGGCTTACACAACTAAGAAGAGGAAAACTGTTTTCAGCCTCCACCCTTGTGTGTCTTCCCCCATTGTGCAAGCAAGAAAGCTTCAAGCGAGACTCCTTCCTTCTCTCCCACAATCTTGACATGGTATCAGAGCCTTGTTCGTGGTAAGGAGCTCAAGAAAGCAAGCCAAGCTCGCGGTGGTCTGGTAAGAGGAGCAGTGTTGCTTTCATTTCCTGTTTTGGGAGCAGATCTCTGCAGGTAGCACAGCCGGAAATTGCAGGAGTGCATTGTCTCAGGTTGAGACGCCCTTCGCAGTTTTTTTGATTTGAGGCCATTTCGGGGCCTGTTTTGCAGACGGAAGTTTTCTGCACGCACTCAAGAAAAGGCTCAGTTTTATGCTGTGCGACCACTGTTCTACAGGTCGGTGAAAAGTTACTGTAGAAATTGCATCGTATGCTTGTGCGCAGAGACATTGGGAGTTTCAGAATCATCCTTGGTTCCTGTTTATGCAAAATCGTCACTAGGAAGTGACTGTGTGGTCAAATACCACTTTCGCCAGTTTTGCAGATTTGCCCTTGTGAGGGTGAAGCTGTGTTTTTTGCAGTGACAGAATTTCTTGCAGTATTCTGTAATGGCGTCTGATTCTCTTTCACAGATTGTCACTGAAAAGCTTGACAAGAACAACTTCCAGGCATGGAAGTTTAGAATGACGAATTTCCTTATGGGAAAAGGATATTGGGAATTTGTTGCAGGAAATGAAGAAGAACCAGTTCTTCCTGATGTTCCCAATCAACAACAAATGCATGCATTTAAAACATGGCATGAGAGAGCCAGGAAAGTTATGTATTGGCTGTCTATCAGTATTTCAGACTCTATGATTGTGCATATTCAGGATGCAAGTATGCCAAAGGAGGCATGGGATACTTTGTCAAAAATGTATAGCACAAATACGCAAGCCAGGAAAATGCAGCTCAAGCAAGAGTTGCATAATGTGCAAAGAGAAAGTATGAGCATCAACGACTACCACATGAAGGTGAAGAAGATTGCAGATGCACTTGCTTCCATTGGGTCGCCAGTGGAAGATGATGATTTAGTTTCCGTGACCTTGAATGGTCTAGGAAAGGATTATGCACAGTTTCGGACATCCATTTCAGTTCGTGAAAGATTTCCTGATTTTGAGGAGTTGATTGCTCTTCTAATTTCTGAGGAACAGAGAAATGGTGGTACATCTTCTTCAGGAGGAACTTCAAAAGAAGCTGTCTTCTACTCAAATGCTGGAAGAGGTAGAGGCAGAGGTAGAGGAGGCCGATTTGGAGGCCGTGGCAGAAATCAGAATATGCAGCAAACTCAAGAAAACCAGTCCTATGGAGGAGGACGTGGTAACTCTAGAGGCAGGGGGAGCCAAAGAGGTCGTGGTGGATGGCAAAGAGGCCAAAATGCAAACAGTAATGTTGAATGCTACTACTGTGGTAAAATGGGTCATATGGCTAAAGACTGCTATAAAAAGCAGAATGACATCATGAATGGAAAACTGCAACAAGGGAATTATGCATCTTCTAGTAGACAGGGTGATGACAGAAATGAGCATTTGTTCATGGTGCAGCACATGAACAATTCTATGACAAGTGCAGAAGAAAGCAATGATGTATGGTATGTTGACTCAGGTGCATCAAACCACATGACAGGTCATGCAGAATGGATGGAGGATGCAAGGAAAATGAAAAAACCAGGATTTGTGGAGACTGGTGATGATACTGCACATCCTATTGTGCAGATTGGAAAAATTCCCTTGTCTATGCAGGGTGGGAAAAAGAAATACCTGTCCGATGTATTTCATGTCCCGAATATCACCAAGAATCTGGTTTCAGTTGGTCAAATGGTTGAACAGGGCTTGCAGGTCAGATTTAATCCTCATGGATGCTTTGTTGAGGATATGAAAAATAAAGGTCGCTTGATAGCAAAAGGAAAGAAGAAGGGCAGAATGTTTACATTGGATGCAGACATGTCTGAATTGAGTGCAGCAATGTTTGCACATGGGACCGGTGTAGTTGCAGATATTGATATCTGGCATAAACGCATTGGTCATGTTAATGTACAGCGACTTAAATCAATGCAGGCCCAAAATATTGTTGCAGGATTGCCCAAATTCAAGGTTGCAGAAATGCATAAGGTATGTGAAGCCTGTCAGTTTGGAAAACAGGCAAGGAAACCATTTCCTAGACATGTTCAAGAGAGTGAGAAGCCATTGGAATTAATTCACTCTGATGTGTGGACAACTAAAGCTGCATCTCTTGGAGGCTGTCATTATTTTGTCAGTTTTATTGATGACTATAGCAGAAAAGTTTGGGTGTATTTTATGAAAAAGAAAAGTGAAGTTTTTGGGCATTTCAAAACTCTTAAAGCTATGGTTGAAAAAGAAACAGGCTTGCAGATAAAATGCCTAAGGTCAGATGGAGGGGGAGAGTACCTCTCAAATGAGTTTGCAAAGTTCTTGCAGGAGCATGGCATAAAGCAGCAATATTCATGCAGTTATACCCCACAACAAAATGGAATTGCAGAAAGGAAAAACAGGCATATTGGAGAGGTATCTCGTGCCATGCTCAATGAAAAAGACTTGCCAGATTTTTATTGGGCTGAAGCAGTTGCTACAGCAGTCTACATAATGAACAGGACTCCCACTGCAGCAATACATGGAATGACTCCAGAGGAGAGGTATACTGGTAGGAAACCAGATATTTCTCATTTGAAAATTTTTGGTTGCATTGCCTATGTACATGTGCCAGATGAGCTGAGATCCAAGTTGGATCCAAAAGCTGAGAAGTGCATCTTTATTGGTTACTCTCTGCAGCAAAAAGGGTATAGATGCTATAACCCTTCTACTCGTAAGTTTACAGTGAGCAGAGATGTTGTTTTTGATGAGATGAGTAGCTGGTATAAACCAGTAAATGTGATTGATGATGAAGATGCACAAAATGGTAATGCTACACAGAATTCACAGCAGCAGTCACAAAATATTAGTGGACCTGGAGCGTCCTCTAGTAGTGGTTCACATTCTTCGCCATGGACAGGCAGATTGAGATCAGGAGAATCTTCTCAAAGCAATGCAGATAGTGGTATGCAGGTATCACGAAAAGGAAAAGAGAAGGTTGATCAGCCCATGTTTGATGTGAATGCAGGTCACTCTTATGTGGATGGTGAATCCAGTGGCTCAGAACAGAGCATTGATGATGAGTTGGGTATTCCTTCTATTATTACACCTGGAGTAAGGAAGACCAGGGATGTTTTGAGAGCACCTGGGAGTGAACCTACTTTGCGCAGGTCTACAAGAGCTAGGTATCCTGTGGATAGGTTGAAATATGATGGATTTACAGCCATTCACTATGCATATATGGTCAAAGTGATACAGGAACCAGAACCCACATCTTTTGAGCAAGCCATGGGAAAAGAAAAATGGGAGAAAGCCATGGATGAAGAAATGGATGCCTTGGAAGCAAATGCTACATGGGAGTTAGTACCTTTGCCTAAAGGTAAGAATGCAATTGGCTGTAAGTGGGTTTATAAGGTGAAGCACAATGCTGATGGTTCTGTGAACAGATACAAGGCAAGATTAGTAGTCAAGGGGTATGCACAAACATATGGCATTGACTATGAAGAAACATTTAGTCCGGTTGCAAGGATGGCAACCGTAAGAGCAGTCATTGCTATGGCTGCATCAAAGGGATGGTCTTTACATCAGATGGATGTAAAGAATGCCTTCTTGCATGGTGATTTGCAAGAAGAGGTCTATATGGAGCAGCCACCAGGTTATGTGCATGCTGTTCATCCTGAGTTTGTTTGCAGGTTGAAGAAAGCCTTGTATGGCTTGAAGCAAGCACCTAGAGCATGGTCTGACAAGATAGGACAGTATCTTGTCACTATTGGCTTTCAGATTTCCAAGGCAGATTTCTCACTTTATGTGAGAAAAACAGAGAAAGGTATTATGCTGCTTGTCATTTATGTTGATGATTTGATTATGACAGGTGACAGTGATGAAGATATCCTTCATGTGAAAATGCTATTGAAGCAGAAGTTTGAGATGAAGGATTTGGGAGAGCTGCGTTATTTCTTGGGCATTGAGGTGATTAGATCACCAAGTGGGATACAGCTCTTGCAGAGGCAGTATGGATTGGACATGCTGTCCAAATATGGGATGACAGGCTGTAAGCCTATTTCAGTTCCTTTGGAGCAAAATGTGAAGCTGAGCACAGATGCAGGTGAGCTTCTAGAAGACCCTACTATGTACAGACGCATAGTAGGAAGTTTGATTTATATGACGATTACCAGGCCAGATTTGTATGCAGGCTCCAAGGAAACCACATTTGGATGCGGCTAGACGCATACTTAGGTATGTGAAGTCCACATTGCAGTATGGACTATTTTATGAGACTGGGGTTCAGATACAGTTGCATGGATACACTGATGCTGATTGGGCTGGTAGTATTTCTGATAGACGATCTACCAGTGGATATGTATTCTCTTTTGGGAGTGCTGCAGTCACTTGGAGCAGCAAGAAACAGCCTACAGTTGCCTTGTCGAGCACAGAGGCTGAGTACAGGGGTGCAGCAATGGCTGCATGTGAGGTAGCTTGGTTGCATAAGCTACTTTATGATATGCATCAGTCTACAGATGGGCAAATTGTCATTTATTGTGACAACATGAGTAGTATACACTTGGCAAATAACCCAGTCTATCATGCTAGAACAAAGCACATTGAGGTGCATTATCACTATGTGCGAGAGAGGGTTTTACTAGGTCTTATTGATCTAGTTTATGTTAGCACAGAGGATCAGGTAGCTGACATATTCACAAAGGCATTGGGCGCAGAGAAGCTGCGCAAGTTCAGAGACCTGCTTGGTGTGCAGGAATTGGGATTGAGCTCGAGGGGGAGTGTTGAGATATCGAGCTCCACTCGTGATACGCCAGGGTGACCGTTGTATATTTATGTCACCGACTTGTCAGTTGCAGACGCGGTTGGTACACCGCCCATGAATAATAGCTACATGATAGCTATCCTTATCTACTCTAGTTCGTGGCTCAGTTAGTATGCCACCTTAGTTAGTTGAGTTTGGTTTGAGACCCATATATAGGGTTCTTCTATTTCTTTGTACTTGAGTTCTTTTGGCTTACACAACTAAGAAGAGGAAAACTGTTTTCAGCCTCCACCCTTGTGTGTCTTCCCCCATTGTGCAAGCAAGAAAGCTTCAAGCGAGACTCCTTCCTTCTCTCCCACAATCTTGACAAAGTGGATACCATAGAGTACAACATTAAAGGATGAGAAATTGAGCAGATACGGGAAGACGCCAAGTTGCAAAAAAAATGGGCCCTTAGAATGGACCAAGGAGTCATGTGCATGAAATGTGTTCGCGCTTGGTTGGAATGCATAGAAGCTGTAGACCTTGAGCAAGCCGGCCTAGCCCAACCAGGAACGACATCAATACTTAGAATCGAGTCGCCATTTGAACTACGGCCACCAGGGGAGACCACCTCTTCTAGTGAAAATGGAGGGTTTGACTCTGAATCAGAAGTTACTTCTGATAGCGACCCAGAAATCCCCAGGCCGCCCATGACCAGATGCACCAAGGGGGACTTACCCGTCCACTTGAGGCGCAGATGATTACGGCAAGATAAGGCAAGCATCCAAAGGATGCACGATCAGAGGAACAGCGAAAGCCGCAAGACCTCCCTAAATGCTTCACTAAATTCAAAAAAGGGGATAGGGTAGTGGTTCTGCTAGGTGCCAAGCGCCAAGGGCAAATAAGCGAACCAATTGAAGGGCCAGCCAAGGTCAAGGAGGTAAACCTAGCCCTGGAAGGGGAAGTACCTCGACCGGTGTTCATTGCCAAGGACTTGACTAGTGAAGAAGAGTTGAGTCTTGTCGATCTCTTGCGGGAGTACATAGACGTATTTGTTTGGTCCTTAGATGAGCTACGAGGGGTAGATCCGAGTGTTGTGACTCACAACATACCCAGGACGTCGGATGCAACGCCGGTCAAGCAGTGACCGTACCCCATGAATCCAAAGCACGCTCATGCTATCAAAGAGGAAATCGACAAGCTGATGAGAGCTGGATTCATTTACGAAATTGAGCACACATACTGGGTGTCACCCATAGTCATTGTGATGAAGAAGAATAGCAAGATTTGAGTGTGCGTCAATTACAAGAAGGTGAACGCTGCTACGAAGAGAGACAACTACCCCTTGCCGTACACCGAGCACATGCTTGAGAGGGTGGCAGGCAAGGAAGCCTACAGTTTTCTGGATGGCTTCTTGGGGTATAACCAGGTGCAAGTGCATCCTGCAAACAGGCACAAGACCGCCTTTGCCACTGAGTGGGGCGTCTTTGCGTACATAGTCATGCCCTTCGGGTTAACCAATGCCCCCGCCACCTTTCAACGCCTTATGTGCACCATATTCAAGGACATGGTTCGCAAGGAGCTAGAGGTCTTTGTCGATGACCTGTGTGTCCATTTGACCTAGATTGAACACCTAGACAAACTCCGCACGATCTTTGAACGGTGTCGCTTATATCGCCTCTCCTTGAACCCCTTGAAATGTCAGTTTTGGGTGAAGCATGGATGCCTCTTAGGACATGTGGTGTCGAAGAACGGCATTGCCACAGACTTCTCGAAGGTCAGGGTTATCGTTGACCTTCCACCCCCAAGTAATTACAAGGGAGTTCAATGCTCCTTAGGTCACATAGGATACTATCGACGGTTTGTACTGAACTACGCGCTGATCGCTAGGCCATTGTACAAGCTACTAATTGTCTTCGAGTGGACCGAAGCATGCCAACGGGCGTACGAACAATTGAAAAAGGCTCTGACAATGGCACCGATTCTACGATCCCCGGACTGGACCACTACCTTCCACGTACACATTGACGCTTCTAAGTTTGCCGTGGGAGCAGTGTTGTGCCAACCGGGTGAGCATAACTTGGACTACCCATGAGCTTTTCTAGCAGACAACTCACTGAGACGGAGATGAATTATTCAACAACAGAAAGGGAGGGACTAGCCATGGTGTTTGCCGTGAAGAAATTCTGGCACTATCTACTGGCCACACCTTTCATTTTCTTCATGGACCATCAAGCCCTGCTCTACTTAGTGAACAAACCTTGTGCTACAGGACGCATAGCTCGATGACTCCTCCTGCACCTGGAGTTCGATTTCTCCGTGGTGGTACGAAAGGGAAAACAACATTACATGACTGATCACATGTCCCGTATACCCACAGGAGAAGCAACTGGACAGGGCATCATTGACGAGTTACCTGACACCCACTTATTCCACCTGTCCGGAGAGAGAGACCTATTTAAGGCTGATCTGATGCCATACTGGGCTGACGACATAGTCCAAGTGCTCGAGCATGGACTACCTGAGCAACCAATAGAAAAGGCACGACTTAGGCGCTTGATATTGAAGCTCCAGCCCTACCAGCTGATTGCAGGCCAACTCTATAGGTTGGGGCAAGACGGATTGTTGCGTAGGTGTGTGTGTGAACATGAGATGCATGATGTGCTCTCAGAAGCGCACAGCGGCATTGCAGGTGGACACTTTAGCGGAGACATGACAGCACGGAAGGTGTTGCAGTCCCAACTATGGTGGCCCACACTTTCTCGCAACGCCAAGCGATTTGTCAAGCATTGTGACGAGTGCCAGCGAGAAAAAGTTCCGATTCGTAAGGATCAAATGGAGTTAACCCCAATTATTGCTCACCAACTATTCGAAAAATGGGGAATTGACTTCATAGGACCAATCAGCCCCGCAGCACAATACTCACAAGCCAAGTACATCGTGGTGGCCACGGATTACCTCACGAAATGGGCAGAGGCAAGAGCAACACGAAGAAACGACGCTAGAACGACTGCCAAGTTCTTATGGGAGCAAGTGATCTCGCGCTTCGGTTGCCCCATTGAACTGGTTAGCGACCAAGGCACACACTTCATCAACGAAGTGATAGCACATCTCTTATCCACCTTTCTTGTCATCCATCGCAAATCCTCGCCATACTACCCTCAGGCTAATGGCCAGGCAGAATCAACCAACAAAATTCTTATTCACATCCTGACTAAGGTAGTCTTAGCCTCAATAAGCGACTGGGATAACAAGTTGATGGCAGCCTTGTGGGCCTACCGCACAGCTTATAAAACGGCCTTCGGTCAAACCCCCTTTAGGCTGACCTATGGGACTGAAGCAATTCTACTAGTAGAATTCTTCGTCCCTAGCCTGAGAATAGCACTCCAAGAACGATGGGAAGGGAATGAAGCATGGACGCAACGCCTGACCGAGCTGGAACACCTGTCAGAAACTTGTCTTCTAGCCACCCACGCTCATCTGCGAGAAGGCTCGACGAAAGATGTGGTTTGACAAGCATGTCAAGCAGTGAGACTTCGAACAAGGGGATATTGTTCTGCTATACTCAGTAAAAGGACACAAACATAAGATGAAGTTCCGAGGACTAGGCCCTTTTAGAGTACGCATGATTGGTAGAACCGGGAATGTTGAGTTGGAGACACTTGACGGTGAAGGAGTGGGCTTTTTTAACGACAGTCGCGTAAAGAAGTACTATCCTCCTTCCCATCCATTACATGAGCCGCCCATGCTAGAATCCCCGGCTGAACGTCCGAATGGCAACCGTAACCGACCTTACGGATCAAGACGAGGAAGCAGTGGCACCGGCGTATCTACGAATCACCGTCACAGCCGGCGCGGTGTATTCTTTTGACGCCTTGATTGATGAAGGGGCCGACTACAACATCTTGACGCATGACCATTGGACACACATTGGTCAACCGACGCTACAGTCCACTAATGCCAACCTCACCCCATTTGGGGGTACCGCCTATTCACTCCTGGGGAAGTGCAAGGTACTTGTTTCCATCGAGATTGAAAGTTTACCAGCCTTCTTCCATGTGTTGCCTAACACTAAAGAAGCCGATAATGTGTCACTATTGGGTCGTAACTTCAAAAAGCTAACGCACTGTAATGTGGATTACAACCTAAACCGCATTCATCTTGCCATTGGCAACACTCGTATAGTGATGGCCTTTAGCAAGGGTTGTCATGACTCCTCCACCATCACGACGCCATCGGTAGAAACCCCTAAGACCATGCTACAGACCCAGTCTAAACTGGAGAAACCTATGGCTCTGTGCCACGCACTCAACCCTAGGCCCAAATCCACCAAGAATGCTCACAAGGCCAAGGAGTCCAGACTTATGTGGGTGCCAAAACGGCAGGAACCACATTTGGGTACACCACCCAAACGGGACCCCAACCGCCAGAAAAAACAGCTGTTCCGGCCTAGAAGGCAGTATAGACGCTATTGCCATAAACAAGCAACCATGCTGCGATGGATTCCTAAAAATCTCTTGCGGACACAAGGATACTACGAGGGCAACCCTTGGATTTGGGTGCCTAAAAATGGCCGGCTAAAAATCTCATCCACAAGTGATATCACCCTACAGTGGAAGTCTTGCACACGTGGTACCCATCACATAATCAGCACGCCATTGCCAGCCATGGCTAGTAAGCCTCAACTCATCTATCGACCAAAGCAAACGCCACAAGCCTTAAACCTGCTTAATCCAGAGGGCTTAAAAAGCCCTATGACTGCTCACTCAGAACCCAGCCCAACCCCCAGGCCCCCAGAGCTTCGTGCAGCACCTCAATGTGCTTCTGCATGCAAAGCCCAACCTGTGACACCAATGAGGGAGTCACCACTATCCAGTCCTATTGCACCATCCCCACCAGTAGGTCTTAAACCCTCATATGCGATATGACCTTTCCTCTCCTTGGCTAACGACCTTGCCGCGACCTCTGGGGATGACTTAATAACCTGCATTAGGATGTTGGACGACACTTTCACCACATTCGCTAGGAGTTATGAGAGGCTAGACCTAGGCCTCCTTGACAGAACCCTTGCTTCGGAGGTTCGTGCATTACCATGCACATGGGAGGAATACGAATTCATAACTACTAAATCCCCCAAAATCGTTGTCGAACTAATAGCAAACGATGAAATCTCCAAGGAGCAAGCGGCCCTCAGATGCCTAGTCACTTCATATCGAAAGCCTCTCCATTTTGTTCCTGAACACGAGATGCATGAGCTCATGCAGATGGCAAGCTCACCCTCCACGTTCTTACAGTAGTGGTTTGCTCTGCGAATCCAATGGGAGAAAAAAGGTTGCCGAATAATGACCAATGGTGAGCAACGCATGGCAATTAAAACCATTGAATACGACCCCACTTATGTGGCACCCATCTCGTTTAGGGTTTTGGCCATCACCCGCAATTAGCAATTGGACGACCATGTGCTCACCCCTATATTGACCAACTCCTCACCAAAGAGGAACTACATGTCGCCAGTCGCCTTAATACTAGGGATCTCTTGCATGATGTCTTGACCTACATCTCCCAGGTCTCTATCCAACCGGCTGCTCTCGATTGTCATGTGTAGCTGGAATACAACCCACGATTCTACACGTGACTCCTTCACACGTAAATTCCTACCCCAACAGGACCAACGCCACCCTTTAACTCCCAATCCTAGGAAGGATTCTTCTCTCAGCCGGTGGGTATGTACGTGGGGTATATGGTGAAAGGAATTGGATAGGAAATGAATAAAAAGGGGGTATGGTAAAGTAAAAATAGTGAAAGACATAAGCATTAGTATAAGAAAAATGGCTTCCAAATTCAGTCAAGAGTTTAAAAATAGCAAAGTGCTATGTGGAAAATACTAACGAAAGTTACGAATTATGGCAGGAGCAGAAAATGTCGCAGCAAGACCGCGCCCATCGACTCCCATTCACTGACGAGGAAAGGGAGCTATATTGCATCCAATTGGAGAACCGCGCCTTCGGCCAGCTGAAGTTCCGAACCATCCACAACATCGGAGTCGTGGTGGCGAAGGAGGAGGCAGCCAGAAGGGTGGTGGAACAGTGCAACCTGACAAAATACATTGAAAAATTCTTGCAGGAGCCAGATCACTTCAAATGTGTGGAATTCCTCAAAACATACAATTCAGATCAGGAAGGGGGCATTGTAACAGTAGGCCAAGGAGAGGGTGCAAAGAAGGTATAGGTCCGATTTGACCCAGTCTTGGTGGAAAAAGCTCTGGGATTGGTACCTAGGACGGGAAGGCGGCAAAAAAGGGATGTTTATGCCTTGCTGAAAATAAAGAAGGAAGAGGTACTTACGAACGATGGCATAAGCATCCAGGACATCCCTGACACTGACGCCAGGCTGCAGGCCAAGTTGGTGCACGTGCTCTTCTCCAGCCAACGCTACAATTCCTTAATGCATCGGATTAGTGTGCCAATGTTGGAGAATGTAGCAGCCCACACTCTAGATGAGGTGGATTGGAATGGCTATGTGCGAAAGACTATCGATCAAGCGGCCAAAGCACTAGCCCTGGGAAGTGCACCAACGGGAGGAGAATCTCCGGCTTCCAAGGTGACGGAAAGGAAGAAAGCCTCCTCCAAGGCCTCTTTCATCGGCTACAGAGGAGTCTTGACTGCACTAATTCAAGAGGCAGTAAAGGCAGCACATGAGCCGAGGAGGGAGAAGGAGAAACGCCAGAGAAGTCGCCCCCTCGACAAGACAAAGACAGGTCCACCGAGACAGAACAGAAACATAAGAAGAAGGAGAAGGACCAACTAGTAAGAAGGCAATCAGGACAACGAAGAAAAAGGCGGCGCAGGGGAAGAAAAAGGGTAAGGAAGGTAGGAAGAAAGAAAGGGAAGACTTGGAAAGGGTGAAGAAGGAACCCTTGGAAGAAGCAAAAGAGAGAGAGAGGATGAAAAAGCAGGAGGAGCAGAGGGAAAGAGAGGAGTTGCAGAAAGCCAAGGAGGTGTCAAAACAAGAAGCTGAAGCAGAGAAAAGGAGGGAAAAAGAACAAAAAGGGAAAGAACAGGAGGAGCAGAAGAAAGGTAGGAGGAAAGGAAGAGAAAAGCAGAGGAAGAAGAGGAGGAGCTGCGAAGGAAAGAGGAGGAGGACTTGGCGGAGGCCACACGATGGTCCATAGAACAACAGTGCCGAGCAGACGAACTAAGGAACCTGAGCCCATGCAGAGAAGAGGGGCCTGGATCCAGCACATAGGTGCCAGAGTTCATGCCACCCCCAGTCTCCGAAGGCAAAGGCAAGGCCCCGCTCCATCCGATCCCTATCCTCCTGGTACCTCCCACGGAACTCACCACCATCACCCCCAGCATCCCCACTAGGACAGATGTGTCAAATATCGTGGCGTGGATGCAGTATTTTATCAACAAAGAAATGGGCCAGGGGCAGAGCATGGAAACTATGGCCACAGGACAGAAAAGGCCAGCCACGGATGTAGAGTCCAGGCAAGAGCCCAAAAAGCAAAAATTCGAAGCCTCCACCTCGCCTATTCACGCAACGATGATGCCACCGGCGAATTACGACGAATACCTCGCATAGCTGATCTCCTAGTTGGAGAGAGCGAAGGAGGAACACAAAACAGCCGTGGCTGAGTTGGCAGCCGAGAAGGAAACCATGGCCGCCTTCCAGTTGGACAAGACAAGAATGATAGCCTTGCAACAATGCGAAATTGCAGAACTGAAATAGGAGCTGAAGGCTAGGGATGAGAGGGAGGAACATTGGAGGCAGCTCCTCGAAAATGAGACACAAGAGTTAGTAAACATGTAAAGAGGGCACAAGCTTCTAATAGTGCAGTACCAGGAGCTTGCTGCGAAAGCTGCTAAGGTGGATGCACTCAGGGTGGAGCTGAGTGCTAGGGATGAAGAAAGGCAACGAGGCATGGAGGAGCAGGAGGAGAAGCTCAAGCGCCTAATAGATCAGCTGACCTTTGAACGACAAGAACAAGAGAGGCTGGTCAGGGAACTAGAGGATTATGGACAGAAAATCATGATGTTGACCTTAAGACAAGGGGAGGGCCTGGAAGTGATGAACAAAAGGGCAGAGGAGTGGGCTGCGCATAACGAGAGGAGGGTGAAGACACTGGCGCGCTGCCTTGCTCTAACAGAAAAAGAGAAAATCATCGCGGAGAGTAAGGCGAAGGCAGCCTAGGTGGCCTTTAGCGCTCAACAGAAGATCTTCCTCGATACCGTCTTGGACGCCACCCACACAGCATAAGGCGAGCCACTAGAAGCAGTACAGAGGAAGCTTGGCATGGCAAGAAGAGCCCTACACGCTGGATTACAGATGCCCCCACTACCAGCGGAGGTTAGGCTGGGTCTGGAGGAACAACGGAAATACCTGACGAGGGCCGGCCTAACCCCCCAGGAAATAGATGCCCTCGGGTTCGAGGAAGAAGAAGTGCACGCAGAACGGCAGGGGGAAGAAGCAGAGCTGGAAATCGATGTAAATCACTTCAGGGAAGATGTGGTCCCGCAACCCCCCTCGCCATAGGCCCAAGAACCTCCACAAGTAGACCCACTGCAGAAAGAAAAGCCATCTCTAAAGAAAGGCAAAAAAAGCTGGTGGAGGAGGCCAGACAGAAGCTGAGAGCCAAACCAGCCGTGCTACCATCCGTGCCTCTCCCTCCGTGCCCAGATGATCTCCCAGCGGGATTCCATGCAGAACTAGTGGTGTGGGAGGTGCAGGAACTAGGAAAGGAGCCATTCTCCTTCAGTTTCCTCCTACCCAACAGTCTGCAGAGGGTCCTGCCCCTCAAAACGATGGACGAGGTAATCGCAATCGGTGGCTGGCTGGGGAAAAAATGCCTGGAAGAGCGGGAAAAGACCCCAACCTCTTGGGGCACCGAAGCGGCCGACTACTGGCAAGATAAAGTTTTTGAAATCCCCCACACTGTACAAAACTATAGGGACCAACCCCTGTGGAGGAGACGAGAATGCGACATAAGCATGCTCACCTGGATGGCTTTTTGTAATACCCTGCTGTTCGAGCGGAACGACCCTACTTATATGGCGTACCCTCGAAGGGTAGGCGTAGATTTTGATGCCACCATCCACGGGCGATATGACTTTCCTGTCATCTATAACTCCACTGTAGCATCCTTCGACAACGCCCTTCTTTTTACTGCAGAAAGCCTAGACGAGTCTATGATGCGCTTCCTTGCGGACTTTTCCTCATGTCCTAACCCCGCCTTTATAACCACCTATAACTATCTTAGGCTACTTAGGCTACTCCTTAAGCAGGACTCAACTACACAAGAGCATGGCCTGCCTCCCCTATTCTTCGACCCTAATGCTATAGATAATTGTGCCATGGCTCGTCTCATGATGAGGGCTACCCTCCTTCCTTCTTTTTGCCTAGCCCTCCTAGAGGACATGAACGACAGCCAGTTCACTAGATGCAACCACCCCTTCCTCTCCACTACCTCCCTACATGTCCGCATGAATCTAAAGAATTACATACAGAGTCGCCAATTTTTGAGCAAGTCTCTCCGCCCACCTTCTCCTCCTCACTCCGACTAAGATACTTGGGCCTATGTCTCATCTGAAAAAAAAAACCCTAGGGATCTCCCTAGCCCCCTCCCCCACTTCACGCTTAGGGCACATTAAGGGCAGGACTTTCAGACCTGTCACCCTAAGGCTCGCACTGCACCACCAACGAAGCACAAGCTGGGTCCTCAAGTGTGGGACGTTACCACGGGCTTGCCCAAGGTTAGACCCATCTCCCAGTTCCACTGCCACGAGCACAACACACTACACGACAAGCAGCACACCCCTTAGGGAGGGCACAAATTTTCTTGCAGGTTATGTCGACTCTCAAGCGATGGCTCCCCGCGGAAGACCATCACCCATGGCACCCTTTAAGGACCCAAAGCGTGCCGGCCTCCAGCCATCTGCCTGGTGCTGATGGCCACCATGATCAAACCAGCTCAAGGTAAGACTGCCATTGGCATAGATCTTAGAACTGCATCGTCCAATGATCCATGCCCTACGCCTCAAGATCCACGGATAGCTTATTGATTCCACCGGCCCGAGGACCTTCACATCCAAGGCACGGATCTTCAATCAAAGCCACGGGGTTCAAGCCAAACAGAGTTCAAGGGGGTTTACAATATAAATCCCTCCAATACCATCATTGCATTCTTTCAAGCGCTTCTCATACTAACAAGACGACCGGCTACAACCGTGTGACAGATGCCAAGTGTCTTCATGGAGCTTAACGCATGCCGGACTCGCTCCGGGTCATCATCCCTAACCACCCACCTACCTGTTCCGCCTACTAGCCGACCTAACTTGCCCCTTGTCCCACCGCAGTGCCATGGGACTGGCACTTGGCTAGGAGGAGGGTAATATTACCGTGTTTCCGACCACGTTACTGCAGCACAAAGGAGCGGAAATTGGGAAGAAAGAAAAAGAGCAAAAAAGGTGCAAAAGTAGAAAAAGGCACCTTGACTGGCAACCGATCCCTGAAAAATTCAAATGTTCAGACACGACCCTCAAAAGGCTTCGGTGTTGGGCCACGGCAAGGAAAGAGGAAAAGGCGCACCATTAAAATGCAGGAGCGCCCCCAAATTTGTGTAAAAGAGTGCCAGGCTCGCTCCTGTGCAAAGTGTATGCATTAGTGGGAATAGGATAAATTAGAATGGTGGGAAATGGGAAAAAGGACCTAGGCTACGGCCGGCCATGTAAAAGAGAAAAAAAGGGGATGACCGCTCGAAAGGGATTTAGGGTTTTGTATATAAAGTTGAAAAGTGAATGAGAAGCCCATTCTTGGGTGTGTGGCAAAAGGAGTCTTCTTCTTCCTCTCTTCTTCTCTCCTTCTTGCTTGTGTGTGCTCTTGAGAGATGGAGTGTGAGAGTGTGAGGGAGTGAGTGTGTGTGAGGGTGAGGGATCAAGAGGGTGAAGCTCTTCACCATCTCCTCTCCTCTTCTTCTCTTCTCTCCCCTTCTCTTCTCTTGCACGCGCGGCTATGGAGGATGGAGCTTGGAGATGGAGGAGGCTTGAGGATGCTTGAGCTAGCATCTAGGATCGTGGAGCTACCGGAGTGCAAGAGAGAGGAGGGTATTCGATCGAGCATCAAGGTAAGCTCACTACACTCGTAGGATCGACGGCGCGTCGGCTAGGTGAGAGATAGCCATTAGAGCTCGCTTGAAACGCTTGAAAGAATAAGCGGTCCGAGGGTCTTGGCGGTTGAGCGAAAGCTCCCACATTTTATAACTGGTCCACCCACCTAAGTTATAATATATCTATCTAGTTATCTTTCTAGTTAGCATGTTCACACTATGGACCACTTGTATATTGTGTATGTTGTACTATCTCTTTATTCTTGTAGACTATTATAGTGGAAAATAATATTAATAATAAAGACTAGGGTTTTCATATTCTTATCTTATGTGGTCTCTAACACTTAATTTTGATTACCTACATATCCAACATATGAACTAGTGCTTTACACTATGACATACATGGACGTACTCTTGATAAGTCACATAAACCACTGAATAACTCATCCCATTGGCACACACTAGAATCTTGTAACATTAAAGAACATGTTTGTTTTCATACTTTAGACATGTAATGTCTCAACATCCATCTACAAAAAAGGATACCCCATCATGTAATCCTCTTATCATCAATAAACCCTACTCTTTCATATTTTTTTCTACTCTACAAACATATTTTTTGGAAACTCTGTTCATCTCTTCAATCCCTTGAAATTTCACTAAATTAGCACTGAGAATCCTATGAAGCTCGAAGCAAAATCATCTTCACTTGTAGCAATAGTTAAGAGCTTTATTCTCTCAATACCAATGTATCCAGCATTATAGTAATACTAATTGAAAGCCTAACTCTCAAAATTTTCTAGCATTGGGAAGAAGTGGATAATCCCTCAATGTATCCCTATTTCTTACATGATTCACATAGACTGTCATAAACCATAGTGCTCTTCTATTATCTTTGCTATTGATTCTTGCATAGGCAAAACCATCATGCAAAACTTTAGTCTCCATCTATGTTGTAGTAATAAAAGGCTACTCTAAGATCACTATGTCTAATGAAGAATCTTGCACAAATAAATGGTGATCATCCTATACATCTCCTATGGTGATTTTAACATTTGGACAAGCAGCAGATAGATATCTTTCTTATGAAGTTGTTGGTTGCCCACATCGTCCATCCATGGTCAACATCTACATGCCATCTGTCATTCTCATAAATACACCTCACCATGGCATTTATCTTTGAACCATAGTCTATCGATGCAACACATAGAGTTTCCAATTCTCCAACATTCAATATAGTCTCTATGGTAGCATGGATCATAATTCCTAGGTATCAACCCTGAAGCCACTTCATCCTTTATATAGTGCATAATTCGTACATCTCATTTTTTATTATATATTACAATCTTCCTTGCAACACTATTCACTTTAGCACTATCTACAATAGGTAGTCTTTGCATGTACATCATCTTCAAAAGTTGATTGTATGCCTTGTAATCATGTTTCTTCTTTACTTTTTATCATAGCTTGAGTCGGCTCACCCACAAACTATATTTTTCCTTTTATAATGTATATAATTTATCCATGGAACTCTCTTTTTGCTGTTCAATGATTTCAACTAATGTAAACTTGAATCCTCTCTTTCAAAACCTTTTTAAGATTTGTGACTGCATCTCTATGTGAGATAGTAGCTTATATCTTAGTTGCTTTCCCTTTGAACTTTTTTGTTTCCTTCCTTTTTGTTCTTTCTTCTTACATACATATTCCATGTTTTGCTCTAGATCAGGTCTAGGAAGAGGCATAAACTCCTCAAGCTCTATCATACCACTCCCTCTAGTAACCCTCTTTGAGATCCTTGGGTTTTTGTCATCTCTTTTTCTTTTAACTTCCACTATTACATCTATGTTCTATTGCTTTATCAAAAAAGCATAGAGAGAATAGGAATCCAAAGCGGAATTCGACCTAGTCTTCTCTCTAATATTTCCACATGCATCATTTGGACCTATCTTTGGCACTTTACCCTTACATATAGTATTCATGGCTTGGATCCATAATTCTACTTTCCTATCTACACTAGAAACTACAGATCCCTCTATTTGCAATCCATAAGTAGCACCATCTATGATTGCATATGTATTTCGCACTACAAGATCTTCAAGAATCTTCTTGCATACCTCCCTTTCCAAAGTTTATGGGAATGGGTATACCAATTTCATTTGCATGAATTGTTTCATCCTTCCAAAAAATCAAATTATTTGTTAAAGCATCTACGTATGACTCACAATCTCAATTGTCATGTTGGTCATGCTCTCTACTATTATAGCATATTCAACAACAAACAAAATCTTCCCTATGTGGGGTCTTAAAAAGTAGAAGTTTTTCTTGTATCTTCAAGCTTAGCAAGCTTGATTTGTAAATCTTACATATCTTTAATAAGTTCATCCATGGTACTATTTTTTAAAGCATCTATAGAAGGCATGGGAGGTGGCTGCCTAATCACTGCTTTAATACCCTTGATTGATTGAGCTAGGCATGGCCAACAACTCTTCGCTTCCCTATCTCTTCACTAGTTTAGATATAGCATATTGTATATCTTTACATTCAGTCTTTATGCCTTGATCTGTAATATCATTCTCCAATAGCTTGTCTAGCACTAGCCACAAGGTTTGTTGCTTGTAAGAACCCAAAAAAAAAACTTTGTAAGCAAAGATAAATACTCTACATTGTCCAATTGGTCCAACTTCATCCAAACCCTCTTTATAGCTCTAGAGCAGAAAGGCCCTCTGTAGGTTTATGGCCCCACTCTAGGAAAGTCCGCTCGATTACTCTATCTACATTCTCTATGCAATACCCTGCTTTTAGGACTCTTTTAAAACCATCCCATGTACTTCCATAATTTGTATGGATTGACTCTATGTGACTCTGAATTTGATAAGAAACAACCTTGGTGAAATATATTGACATATCATTTTTTAGTACATTGGCTAGCTTTAGCTTCTTTGCATGTAATCGAAGAAACTAGAAATATTTCTACTATTAAACTTATTCATCTGTACAATTACTTATTGTAGATCCTTGGTAATAGCCGCTTCATGTTTAATATATTCTAAGTTCTCATGAAGACTAATATCTATTGTCCTCACAACAACTTCATCTTCAAGTAGTTCTCCCATCTTATTGACTTTAAGGTAGGCCTTTCATATCAGGTTCACCACATGTCAAAGGTTGGAAAGGTCTAAGCCTAAATCCATTGGGGATCAAGGAAAAGATAAGATAGATGGAAGAAAGAAATATACGAACAAGGATTTTCAAATATATTGTAGAACACAAGAAACAAATAAACCCAACAAGAAATAATATTACTCAACAAGAAATAATATTACTCTTGGAAACTATGTACAATTGCAATGAATCCCTTTAAGTTGAATGCATTGCACCCAATATGATAGCTTAAGCAAACTTTGTCTAATCCCATAGCTTAGCACCACTCTTTCAACCAAAAAGAAATTATCATAGCAAATACAAAGAAAACACTTGGAAATATTATAGAATATCTTGTCAAAATAACCGTGTTATGCATCAAACAATCCAAACCACTTCATTCCTCTTTCTTTGGTAAAACCCTATAAGATCTCGTCAATTACAAGCACTCATATAATTACAATCCTCATGTATATTAGTAGCTAAATATATCTTCATATCTATCGTAAAAATAACCTTTTACAGGAGGTAGGCCTTCCTGGGCTAAAGGTGCTTGTAAAGAGGTAGAATCACTTTTCTTTTACTTTGGCCTTGTTAATCACAATAAAAAATCACTTGTTTATTTGCTAACCTTTAACAAGGTCTCAAATCTCTATTTATGACCATTTATAGTCATTCAAGCCTGCTTTTACTGTTGAGTTTCATGTTTTTTGCCTTCCAAACTATTGTTGTTTGCTTTTCCTTCTCTCTCTCTCTCTCTCTCTCTCTCTCTCTCTCTCTCTCTCTCTCTCTCTCTCTCTCTCTCTCTCTCTCTCTCTCTCTCTCTCTCTCTCTCTCTCTCTCTCTCTCTCTCTCTCTCTCTGTGTGCCTAGCTACAACTTGTTTTGTCCATAAATTTTACTGCACCCTATTAGGGTTGTAGAGGTCGTAAGCTAAATGTTTGTCTCTGTCTCTTGAAAATCTAATATTGTTTAGTATGGTTTCTTCATTTAAGAAACATGTGATTAGTAATATTTAGGGAAATGGTCATCCTTAGTAGTTTATGTTGTGACCTCAAATCCTAAATATTGAATGTCATTTTCTATCATTTTTTAATTGAAGAAAAATTTACATTATTGTATTTTCAAGACAACGGTTTCCTTCTATTGTATACAATTTCTATAATATTTTCTTGAAGAATATTAACTATTTTATCTCATATTCTAATTCAAGAATCTATGGGCTGAACTATGAGTATTTAGGGTAGATTTCTGTGTTGTTTATTATTCTTGTTTTGTTGTGGTACAATAGGCCAATACACTTTAGCTATCCCACCTAATTCATATTACATTGCACTCATGATTTAGGCATAAGGCTTGGAAGAAAGAAATTTATAAGAGTAGCATGTGAAAGCACAACATTGTAATATCTGAAGATCTAGTGCAATAGAGGATTCAAATCTATTCAAAGAAGATTTTAGTCATGTCTAAAAGGTAGACCTTGCAAGTTTCATATTCCTTCTTGAAGTTCTGGTTGTAAGCTCTACTCTAACGTTCTAATTTCAAGATTCATGCAAAGGAAACAACAGAATGTTGTAATGGTTTAATTGATAGACTAAAGATCTAAATCTATTCATGAGTTCTCAATGCTTTGGGTTCAAAGCCGTCGACATCTCATATCTATGACAACCAATAGATTCAAGGGTTTCATTTTGGGAGTTTCAAGATGTAGCCCTAATTTCAAGTCTTTAAGTTTCTTCTTCAAAATTGAAATGTCAGTAGAAGAAGATACAAGAGCAGAAAAAGAGGATGCAATCTATTGAGAGAGAGGTAATTGGAGACGATGAGAGAAAGGTGATCTGTTTTCTAGGAAGATATTATGATTCATTTCTATAAATGGAGGGTATCAAGTTATCTCTTCTTTAAAATGTCTTGCATTCAAGCTATTGTAAAGCAAATAGAGATTCACACAGTTTCAAGTAGACATGCACTCAAGCAAATTCTTGCAATTGAGAGTTTCATGTAGCTGAGGTAGATTCCTATAGTTCACATAGATTCCTACAATTCAAAGAGTTTCCTGCAGCTAAGGCAGACTCCTATAGTTCAAGTAGATTCTTGCAACTCGGGTAGTTTCCTACAATTCAAGAAGATTCATATAATTCATTTGTTTAGGAGATGGTCGAAAAGAATACGAAGAAGACTCACTAGAAAAGTGCTACCAACAAAGAAGGAGATCAGAAGCAACTTCAAGAAAATGCAATAATGAGGAATGGATTGGCACGAAATACTTCTCAAGCTAAGATGATGAATAAGAAGATGGAGAAGAAGATAAGATAAAGAATAAGGAGAAGAAAGGATTTTGCTTTTTGAGGGAATAATCTAAAGTGCAAAAGTGTCAAGAATTCACAAAGGTGATAGGAATAACCTAAACTATAGTAGTTTCATGTATAACCTAAAGTGCAAAAGTGTCAGGAGGAGCTGTAGAAATGGCAAGAGTAACCTAAATTATCGAAGTTCTATTAGAGACCAACTAGATAACATAGAGAAATCTGATCAATATGAGAGTTTTTAGAAAATACCTGCAAAAGAGTAATTCAAGTGACATGAACTATAGAAATTGCAGGAATAACGTGAATATCATAGCTTGAAAACTTGTTACTTCATCATTGTATAATTTAGGGGGTTGGCTAAAAGAAAAGTAAGTCATTCGTAAAGTGTAGGCATGTTTCATCATGGATAAATCTAAGAATAAGGAAAAGAGATGCAAAGTCTGCTTTGAGCATGGCCATACCTCAATATGTTGTTTGTATATTTATGAGTCCTATGAAAGAGGAAAAACTTGCAAGTATTTTTGCTTGATTGATTTATGTACATATTTCAATGGTATCCATAAGAAGCTTTCTTCAGCAACAAAGAAAGGTGCAAGTTCAAGGATGGATAGAGCATGGAAAAAGTTGAGTTCTTTTGAGAATGTACTTGATGATGCTTATGAATGGCATGATGACCATGAAGGCCATAAAGTTAAATCTTGCTCCAATTTGAAGCATGTTTGGAGGTTGCTTAGAGTAGCTGGGAAGATCAAGGAGAGATATGAAGATGTTCTAGTCTCATAATTGGATTCAAGTTCAAGTGATGATGATGATTGCTACCCTTTACCTGTGGTTTTGCCAAAGATTGAGGCTAGGGGGAGTGAGAGAGGACAAGAGCCAAAGCAGCCAAGGATTCTCGAGTGTCCCAAACCTGACAAAGGAGCTTGCCAATGGGAGAGTGGAGCATCATATACCTTGCATGGATAGCTTGAAGGTATTTTCCATACTTTAGTCTCTTTTGAAAAGTGTCATAATCAATCTCCAATCAATTTTTCTGAAGAAGGAAGAATTGAAGAAGTTATCATCAAGAAGATTGATCGCTTTGGTGATCAAGAAGATCAATTTTGTATTCAAGAAGATGATGTTGTCATGGATGAAAAGCATGAGGATTATGGTTTTCTCAATGAAAATGCTATTATGGATTATTTTCTTAGTTCTTTTACTAGTGTTGAGAAGGATAATGCAACAAGAAAGTTAGATTTCAATGAAGAGGCTTTGCAATTACTTGAAATGGCATCACCTGCTGTAGTGCAAAATGCATCATTTTCAGATGTAGTTTTTTAGGGTACCTATATTTCTAGCATGTTGAATATTATTTCAAGACAATATACTATTCTACCTGAAGAAATTCAATAAGTTTATGCTATTGTAAACTTTCAAGATATTTTTCTATATGAGTAGTTTTCAAGATAGCAAATGATCAATTTTTAGCAATATTCAGGTTTACAACAATAAGTTGAATGTCAAAAATTATAGAAATCACTCAATTTATGTGGTTTTCTTGAACATTTGTAAGGGATATGCTCTATGGATCGATCTTCAAGTGAGACAGTTCAATGGATTTCTTTTGAGTTGGTAAAGGAAAGGAATGCATCAGAAATTGCAGCAGTTAAGGCTTTATGTATTATCAATCAACTTCAAGAAGAGAAAGTTTTCCTTCAATAAGAGGTTTCTCATGTCAAGAATGCAATGGAATTGCAAGTTTCACATTGTTTTGAGATTATTAATGCACTTGAGGATGTGCTTTTGGATAAGGATACTAAAATTGCTTATTTCCATACTCAATTAGCAGTTTCTCATATTCCAAGTCAGGATGTTTATTCTTGAGGATCTATATGCACAAACAATTAATTTGGTGGATGAAGTGGAGGGTAATGATGAGGAGTTATCTCTTCAAGAAAATTCATCCATAGTTTCGATGCTTAAAATTGATGTTGATAGCATTATTCAATGGTATCAAGAGTAGCCTAGAAGTGCAAGAAATGGAGTTTTTGAATGGCAAACTATTCAACCTACAAATCAAAACCAGTCATGACAACATCCTTAAGATCCTTTTTGGAGGTCAAGAGCAGTTTGAATTTCAGGATAGGTTAGGGAGTGAGTAGTATAAAGTGGTTCATGGAATCAATCATCCTGAATCTGGGTAGGGCAGCAAGGGAAATTTGAAAATCAAGAAGTTGAGGAGGATCAATGTATGGACAATTGAAATGTTCAAGATGAGGAAGGATAGAAGGCTATTATTTAGATTGAGCAAAGATATGAACATAGTATACGAAGTTCTGCAAGAGTGGTGGAGGATGAAGTACAAGAGTTCAACTTGAATGATGAAGGAGCGACTAAACCCATCAAAGCAAGTAAGTATGTTGAGGAGGCATTCAAGAAAGATCCCATAAGGTTATGTAAAAAGTTTCAAGATATATTTGCATGGAATTACACTAACATGAAAGGTTTGATCCCATTGTCTATCAGCACAAAATTAACTTAAAGAAGGATGTCATGTTGATCATAAAAAAGTGAAAGCTTAATATGTAGCAATAATTTCCAATACATTCTCAATCCCACTCACCAATTATCTTTTTGATGATATCATGGAACATGAGATGTTAGGTTTCCATCAGATTTTGATAATTCAAGAGTGTTTAGGTTTGCTGGTAGTATCAGATTTACAAGATGGATTGCAAAATTTGCAACTTGAATTCTTTGAAACAACAACCTAAGTTCTTGCAACAATAATGGGAAGTATTGCAATATTTTAAAATGCATGATATGTAGCAGGAAGTGGTACAACATACTCAAAAACAACAGTTACAATAGCAACTTGAAGATTATAAGTTTCAAGAACCCGCAAATAGACCTAAAAGTTAGTAGATACATGTTTTATTAGTTTGGATCGATATCAAGCATTACTTTGCACATGCCATGATGCAAATTGAAGTTATGGAAGATTATGATGCAAATGCAGAAGCAATTCTATATTGTTTTCTTCTGTAGGTTTTCTTGGATTATCCTGCATATTTCTTTGGTGATGCTATTTCTTGTTAAAGATTCTAGTTGCATGGTACATTGCCATACATTACTTACGATGCGGATACTCAAGTGTCATCAATATATTTCTTGATCGATGCAACTACTCTTTGTTATTGGAGTAGTGATCTACTTATTCAATTGACATGGTTCTACACCTGCATTTTCTATGATATTCTATGGATGACATTGTACTTAATGGGTTCCTAGCCATGGCATATTGCTTTGAAATGGTTTCACAGTATTTAACTTTGGATGAAGGGATATGTGGGTTCAAGTCATGGCTACCATGCACTCATCCACCAGGTTGTGCTAGGTGTTGAGGCTTGAATTATACTCTTAACCTTAGTATGTATGTAGGTGCCTTATTTACTATGTATGAAATAGCCTATGAATGTCATGTGAAGGATGGATGTCCTAGTTGTAACTCCTTGTATGCATCTTTTTAGATCTATCTTTGATGTATAAATCCTTCAGGATGGCACCCTATTAGGGTTGTAGAGGTCGTAACTTGAATGTACGTCTCTATCTCTTGAAAATATAATATCATTTACTATGGTTTCTTCATTTAAGAAATATGTGATCAATAATATTTAGGACAGTGGTTATCCTTGGTAGTTTATAATGCCACCTAAAATCCTTTTTTTTTTTTGAAAATTGAATGTCGTTCTTGATCATTTTTTTATTCAGAAAGAATGTAGACTACATTATTTTTAAGACAACAGTTTACTTCTATTGTCTACAATGTAACCTAATTTTTGTAATATTTTCTTTAAAAATATTTGATGTTTTCTATCATATTCCAATTAAGAATCTATGGATTGAATTATGAGTACTCAGGGCAGATTTCTATGTTGGTTGCTATTCTTGTTTTGTTGTGGTAGAATAGGCCAACACAAGCCAACATCCTCAAGCCAACCTTAAACGCATGCACACACACATATACACTCTATGTGTGTGCATGTGTGCGTGCATGAATGTGTGCATGTGTGAATGTTTCTTAAAGTTTAAACACTACATTTTATCTTGTTTATTGAGTTTTTAAATATCTTGATGTGCTGAAAAACTTGCTAGGCATAAGGTAGCTACAAAGAAGCTTCTACTTAGAGCGTTGTATTGTGTTTGCCACAATGAAGCATCTACTAGCTACTTCTCAACTTTCCAATGGACCACCCTCTTCTCAACCTAAGCCATCATCTTCAATCCAGTCTTAGAGGGGTCCTCCTTAGCATCCCTACAAGAAAAATGGGTGGAGACTAAGTATTGTGGCCCTAAGGGAAATCAAGAAGTATTAAAACTCTTTTGATCTCATCATTCCAAAGGTTAGCTTCTCAAGACTTGTGTGTGAAACCATGCAAGACCTCTACCAAACAAAAAGCAAGAGGTAGTTTTTGTGACTAGGACAAGATAGATCCACACTCTTCACAAAACAATATCTTCATGTTCTGCAAAGAGGTTGTAGAGGCTTCTTGGGTAGACTTAACGAGTGATGCTCAATAGTGTGCAAAGCACATTACTGTAATCCCTAAGGACTTTCAACTTGCAAGGAAACTTCAAGCAATGAAAGATGCATTCATTCTAATAGAATGAATATTGTTTGTAATGTTATCTTTTTTGGACATGTCCCCCCACATATACGGGGCATGTAAGTTTTTCAAACTGTAAAACTATTGTATTGGCTCAAAAGTTTGAATGAAGTAAGTTTTTGCTCTCAAACTTTACTCTCAACTTTAAACTAAGTCATCTTGTTGTCTTCTGCTACTTGATTACATTTTATGATTGTTGATTTCAATATATAAAACATGTGAACAATTGCCATAACTTCTTATATACTTAATTTGTTAGCATATTTGATCCGTATGTATGAGAACTAGGTCTAAGAGAATGGATAGATATGTGGATGGATTAGGAGGGATGAATTGGCACTGAAAAGAGGCCAACTACAATGTATGAAATGTATCCCATAGGCAAAGAGAAGGGAGAGTGTCCAAGTTGAAAATTTCTAAGTTCATGTACTTGGCTCATACTTCAATGGAAGAGATCTAATGTGGCTTTTCTTTCTTTATCAAAACTATGGCTCCACTTATATTTGGCCCACCTTAGCTTCTTTTTGTTTAGTTGGTATCAGAGCAGGTCATGCTCTCAGCCCTCTCTTCCATCTTCTCCAACTTACTCTCAAGATCCTTAGAACTATTCATCCTATTGATTGTCATTTGGGTTCTTCAAGGAAATTCGAGTGTGCTCGCAACCATATTCAAACATGTAATATTCTAGTAGTCTCCAAATAACACAACAATAGCCTTTGTGTCTACCTCGATTCCTCCAGCACTGTTCAACATCCCCATCAACTTCCTCTCCAACATCATTGTGTTATCAATGAGCTTCATGGAAATCCTCTAATCAAGGCGTCATCATATTTTCAACAATGCTACATACTATCAACAATAGCATAGTCAACACAATGGGAACTAGGTCTAAGAGAATGGATAGATATGTGAATGGATAAGGATGGATGAGTTGGCACCAAAAAGAGGCCATCTACAATGTATGAAATGTGTCCCATAGGCAAAGAGAAGGAAGAGTGTCCAAGCTAGAAAGCTATAATTTCATTTACTTGGCTCATACTTCAATGGAAGAGATCTAGTGTGGCTTTTCCTTCTTTATCAAAACTATGGCTCCACTTATCTTTGACCCAGTTTAGCTTCTTTTTGTTTAGTTGGTATCAGAGCAGCATGCCTTACTCTCCTTCATCTCTTCTACCCTCTCCAACTTGCTCTCAAGCTCCTTAGAATTATTCATCCTATTGATTGTCATTTGGGTTCTTCAAAGAAAATTGAATGTGTTGGTAGCCATATTCAAACATGTAGTATTCTAGTAGTCTTCAAATAACAGAGCAGTAGCCTTTGTGTTTGCCTTGATTCCTCCAACACTATCTGCATCCCAATCAACTACCTCTCCATCATCATTACATGATTTGCGAGCTTCACAGCAGTAGCCTTTGTGTTTGCCTTGATTCCTCCAGCACTATTGGCATCCAATCAACTACCTCTCCATTATCATTACATGATTGGCAAGCTTCACACCAATCCTCTAATCAAGGTATCATCATATTTTCAACAACAGTACAATTCATCAACAATAGCACAATCAAGGCAACATCATCATCAACATTCAAGCATTAAAATGATGACCAACCATCATGGGAGCTCCAACATGATTTTTGACATCAATGGGTTGTCAATGTGTTTATGGTTCTAGAAAGATATACAGAGGTAAATGCGAGATGCCCAAAGTGTGGAAACCTATATGCCCCAATTTCCATAGGTGAAGACTTCGATTGGTAAGGCAATCATGCCCTCTATGTCCTCTTTATGCTAGAACCAATCTATGATTATCTTGACGTAGTCTCTCTAAATGCTATTACTCATGCACAAAGTAATATGGGAGGTGGAAGCCCTATTGGACACCCAATAGTAAACGAGTCAATCATAGGGAAGAATAATTTGAAAAAGAAGAAGAGCTACAAATAGAGTGATCTTAAAGAGCAATAGCAATTCAATACCAAGAGCAAAAGCAAACTCTGCATACCAAGTGTGGAAACTGCAACAAACTGCACCATCAACGACAAGATCGATGAATATCATGACTAGTTCTTTTTTTGCAAGAATCTCCCTTGAAAATTTTATCACAAATTGTAGTTTCATTTCATAATCTCTCTTTATCTCTTCACCAGGAGCACATCCGTCCATTGTGCTTCAATAGATACTAGTGCATACTTTGATTAGTGAATCCATAACACATGGTTTTCCAGTTGGGGTTTTGAGATCTTTGAGGTATTCTCAAATGTCTTTAACTTGGAATATGTACTCTTAGTGTGTTGGATCTCTATGTCCAAGTCATGGAAGACTTTGTGAGCACCTTTACCTCTCACTACATATTCCATTGAAGGATCCCAACTTGTATTGGGTAATATCATTGGACCTATTAGTAGGGATATGCAAGATGGAAAGAGCCACAAAAAAGTGGTCAATAGTTGCTTGGTCCATGTGGATCTCTGGCATAGAGCAAACATTATTAGCAGGGGTAGCGCTCCATGTATGACACATTGTGAGCTTGCAAATTGTGATCTAGGTAGCATTATTCAATCCAAATAATGGTTGTTTTACATATGTTACCCCACTATTCGGTGTATTCCTAAATAATGGCTAAATTGGGGAATAAATTTTCTTTCAAATGAAAAAAAGGAAGCATAAGAACATTTAGGGTTAGAGTTTAGGGTGTGTATGTATCCAAGTGCATGCCCGTGTGTGTGTGTGTGTGTGTGTGTGTGTGTGTGTGTGTGTGTGTGTGTGTGTGTGTGTGTGTGTGTGTGTGTGTGTGTGTGTGTGTGTGTGCGTGCGTGCGTGCATAGGTGTGTGCATGCGTGGGTGTGCGTGCACGCGTGCGCGCGTGTGTGTGTCACTATCTACTCTCCCCCTTTCCTCTCTTTCTCTTTTTATGCTATTTTTTCTTTGCTCCCTACTTTAGCTACCTTAAAGTGTGAGATACTAAAAAATGATAAAAACAATTAAAAAATCTATTTTTTGAGTTTATCTTCAAGTGTGAGAAAATCTCTAACATATTAAAATAAACGTACGAGTATTATAATCATTCTAAAGTTTGATAATTTCTATAGCATAATAGAACGATCAACTTTTATTTTTTATTATTTATTTAAATAAATAATTAACTATATTTAATTATTTGATCTATCAATATAGTATTTATTTATTTAATTACTTCAAGTAACAACTTTTTAAGTATTCAATTTTTATTCTAATTGACTAAGTTATTTAACTACTTAATTACTTGAAATATTTTAGTTAGTCAATTTATTTAAAACATTTAACTTTAAGAAATTTTGCCAACTATTTGACTAATTTAACTATATACTTAACCTAGCTATTTGACAAAACTAACTATTTTAATTACTAATCTATGAATTCTCTCATTGTTAAATTATGAAATTACTATAACTAGTCTACATATTTAAATTCTTAAACTAACTTTAAAAAATTACTATTTAATTAATTATCCAACTTCAATTTTCTGACTTGCAAGCTTCTTGCCAATTCAAATTGGAAGCTTGAATACAAGTGCTAGCAAGAATGAATAGCAAGAGGTTTGCCAAGTTTATTATACTAAAATCCATGCTTTTGATCAAAAAATGTTTTTGATTGAAGTGTAAGCACTATTCGGCCATTTCTTAAAATAGTGATGTGTCACCAGGTAATACTGAAGAATTTTTGGGGCCATTGTAAAATTTGGCTATTATTTGCATAAAATTTAAATTTTGAAAAATTTTAAATGCAATGAAGATTGTGATATTATGTTAGCCATTTACTTGGTTGCATTGTAAAAGAGGACAATGATGAAGTCACAAGTTCAATGGCTTATGTTGTCACATGGAGGGGACAATAGTGTATTGATCAGGATCTAATCAACCTTAAAGAGGAATATCCGAGGGTGATTGAGCAAGGGTTGGCTCTCACATTGCCGTCTTCTTCAAAAGAGCCAATAAACCAAATCTTGCTTCATTGACCTCAATCGAGCTAAATGGCATTCAACACCTAATACTATCCAATGTGTTGCATTACGTGGAGATGAAGAAAGAAGAGCTACTCTCAAATCTCATTCAGGATTTGATGGATGAGTTAATCAATTATCATTACATGGGCGTCCATCCATGAAAAGGAGAGGTTGGAAGGTACAATGACACAAGCTTATATGTGGTGATGAAGACATTATCATGAGTAGTGGTTGAAGTGCTTCCAATGGATTTATTTTTGCTCTCTATCTCTCTCACATGCCTCAATGTTATGTAGCTTAAAATCATCCATATTAGATAATATTTTAACTAAACTTGATAATCGTCTACATCATAGCTTGCTAATGAAGTAGCTTTGGCCTCATCTTCATCTAGTGTCTTTTTAAAACATGTTGTTTAATGCCTTTATGTTTATTCAAGTGACTTGCGAGATCTTCTTTTGGGTTAAGCTTTATATTATAGAGTTGCATTAGTAGTTTCACCTTAGAGTGCTTGGATTCGGTGATAAAAACTTTGTTGAGCTCCTCCCATGCTATGTTTGCACTTAGAACACTATCAATGTGGTGTATGCATTTATCACCTAAACTTGCTACTATGTATACATCATTTTGAATTACCAAGTATGGAAACCAAACCTTGTGAATTTATCAATGATATCTTGAGTTGAGATTATGCTTAATGGAGAGGTCTTATTGCATTTATAAACGAATACTCAACAATATCTAACTTCTTACAAGATATCCTTGGACTTTTACAATGAGGACTGTCTAGAATTTAAAGCCAAATTTCTCATGGAAACAACACAAATTGATTTACAAAGATGGTAGTGTGAACAAAACTTTAAAATAACCACCTTCAAAGAGATCATCATGAACAAAGGCTATGTGAAACCAAGTTGGAAGGGGAATAGTTTGAAAAGAGCCTTTCTGAGGCTAAGGTCTTAAAAGGCTTTTAATATAGCTTATCTTTAAAGCTTTTTTGAGTGCTATTTGTCAAGGGGTTGGAGGCTAAGTGGTCGAGTTGGACATAGTTCTGAAATGCCATCTCTTCAAGTAGTTTTTCCATGTGTCTTCCTTGTCCCCTACCAAGCATAATCACTAACGTGCACTTGTATTATAAGGATAGCATTGTCTCCCTCATTGTAAATCACATATAAATTTGTGTAGGTATACCTATCTTTCCCTTTGGATCTTCCACATAGCAAACTGACACATCACTCATGGGTTTGTAACAAAGGGTCTTGATGACCTAGGTGAAAGAAAATCCTAGGGAAAACACAAATAGATTCAAAACACATGACACACCAATAAACAAAACTTGATGAATATTCAATACAAGAGAGAGTGTGTCTTGAGGACTTGGCTGTACATAGGTGAGAGATGTGCCAAAGTTGTAGAGAACAACTTTGAGAGTGTGGCATACCCAAGATGGGTCCCAAAAGTTGCATCTGTAGTCTACCAAGAATTGGAAAAGCTCTAAGTGCAACTTCTTGGAGTGAAACAAAACTTGATGAATATTCAATACAAGAGAGTGTGTGTCCTGAGGACTTGGGCATATATAGGTGAGAGATGTGCCAAAGTTGTAGAGAACAACTTTGAGAGTGTGGCATACCCAAGATGGATCCCAAAAGTTGCATCTGTAGTTTACCAAGAATTGGAAAAAGTGCATTGATGGGCATAAGTGTTTTCACACACCTCATTATTGAACTTAGAGCTTTGTAATGACAATATGTCCACTAGGAGAAATGATGATGATGGAAATAACAAGCTAATGGTCACTAGGTAGGGGCTGCAACAAACATAACTCCACTACATGATGATGTAACAATCGACCAATGGTCACTAGCAAGGGATGCAAACACAAGTACTTGGACTAACGATGATGGCTAGTGATGTGGTGCT